>NC_051065.1:114831185-115128685 GCF_004664715.2 Peromyscus leucopus
AATACTTTCTATTAATATATTTGACTTAACTCAGTATTTTAAAAGTTATTTCCGCATATAATCAATCTAAATTTTTTACAAATATTGTGCCTACTTTATTTCCTACTGTCTTTGAAATCTCATGTGACTTTTACCTCTATCACATCTCAATTTGGACCAGCTGCATTTCAAAGGCTCGGCAACCCATGTGGTAAGATGCTACCATACTGGACAGCGCTGAACTTGTCAATATCTGGTAACATTGATGTTGGACCCACGAAAAGCACTGCAGATTTATGCCAGGTGTTTGAAGAATGTTCGTTGCAACTTAGTTACCATTATTTTTAAAGCAAACTATGAAAATGCCCATCGATAAGAAAATGAGTTTAAAAAATGTGGTGTGTTCACGTCATGATCAGATGACCAAACATGAACTTGAAATAAAAATATAACGTATGATAAAAATCCAGTAGCACCACACACAGACAGAAGCATGGAGGCACTTGCTCAAATAAAGATGCCTCTCCGTGGGAGAGGGGAGACAAAGAGGGGGATGAGAAGGACTGAAGAGGTCTAAAATTTACTATCTACATGTTTGAAATTGTCAAAGAATAAAAAGCATGGTACAAGAATGTATGAACTGGAGTGAGTGTCTCAAGCAAAACTCTAAAGCTTCTGAAACAGTATTATTTATTGCTTAAGTACATTACTGCTTGTGTATAGTCTATTTGTGCAGATGCTACTCAACTCACAGTGGAGTATGCCTAATAATGATTCTATATCCCATATCCCCGTCCTATAGGGTGTGTGTGTGTGTGTGTGTGTGTGTGTGTGTGTGTGTATTTTTCCCTAGCTTGGGCAAAGTGACAAACACATTTGCTTCTTCTCTCCGTCCATGTCATTGGTATCTCAGTTACCTGACTGAAACCCATGAGAAAACAAAACTAAATGAACACTGTTAGAAGAGCTGGAACTCTGAGAAATGCATTCCAAATCAACACCAAACACTACTCATTGTCATTCTGCTGCCCTGGGCATTCTCCTTAGATAGGGGTACAGTTTCCAAGACATGCTAACTAAAAGCCAACTTAAAGGAAAACATCAAATGAAAAACTATGAACCCCATGAGTGTGAGGCCAGCCTGGTCTACATAGTGAGTTCTAGGTCAGCCAGAGATACACAATGAGACCCTATCTCAAACAAACAAACAAAAAAGAAAAAAGAAAAGAAAGTACAGTTTCTTCATGGTACTTTGATTAAGAAACTATGAATATTGTGGGAGTAATAAAGGATATTGCGTTGTGGACGAGCCTTACTACAGACCTTACGACCTCACAGCAATGCAGCAGGCTGTGTGGCTATCCCAAAAGAGAACCCTGTCTTTCAAATGTGCCTGATTATACTAAATGGGGCTGTTGCACAACTTTTCCTTAGGGCTCTTCTCAACAGCTACAGAATTAGGGACCCACGGGTTTCCTTTTCTGCGGTGCCTCTGTAAGGATAGGACCTGGGCTGGTAGCAGCAGCACTCAGTAGCTGTGAGAAACTTGTACCACAGATTCATTGAGACAGACTATCGGAATGCAAGGCTGAACAGCTATGTTCTAACCAGCCCTCTGGGTGATTCTGAGGTTGCAGAACTTTGAAAGCCACTGGTCTAGATCAATCCAAGAGTGCTAGCAGACCTGGGATGAACTCACTAGAAATCCCTACCTCAGATCCCACCATGGAACTATGGAAATAAATATCCCTAGTTCATCACTTTAGTCAAGGCAAATCCTGAACCACTGTTCTGAGAACAGGCATGGCATTCCATTTTCTGGTTGTGGTGCTCAGGGCTACTTCTCAGCAGGCTGTAACCCCAGGCAAATTATTTGATCTCTCTCCTCCTCAGTTTCCCTTCCTATAAATTAGCATGATGATAAAGCTTCTGATAATCTTCAAAGACATGCCCTGCAGATGAAATGAGATAATGTATTTGTTGTGCCTCTCATGATGCCTGTCTCCCAGCACAGACCTAATTAGAAGAGGCCATGCCTACTTCCTGATCCTTTTTAAAGAACATTTAATAGGGTCATGGAGTCATGCATGTAATCCCAGCACTTGGGAGGCTGAGGCTGAGACAGGAGGATAGTCAAGAGTTTGTGGTTAGGCTAGGCTACAGAGACCCTGCCAGAAAAAAAAGTAATGAAAGAGAGAAAGAAAGACAGAAAGAACCAAAGAAACAAACAAACAAAATTACCAAAATCCACTTTCTTTCTTTCTTTCTTTCTTTCTTTCTTTCTTTCTTTCTTTCTTTCTTTCTTTCTTTCTTTCTTTTTTTTTTTTTTTTTTTTTTTTTTTTTGGTTTTTTGAGACAGGGTTTCTCTGTTTAGCTTTGTGCCTTTCCTGGAACTCACTTTGGAGACCAGGCTGGCCTCGAACTCACAGAGATCCGCCTGCCTCTGCCTCCTGAGTGCTGGGATTAAAGGCGTGCACCACCACCGCCCGGCCACTTTCTTAATATCAAGAAGATATCTATCTTTAAATAAAGACAAAATTTTAATGATATAAAAATGTAGAAGTCGTCATTCAGAAATATCAACACTGGTATGTTTGAGAGAGAAGTGGTCAGAATAAGAATTCTAGAATTTAAAGTCTATCATAATCATCAGACAATCAATACAGACAGCAGAGAACCCACACATCATAAACCAGTTTCTCTCAATGAATCAGGAGTCATGAGAGGCCTTGGGGAGTCTGTGAAGGAGGAAAGCAATGAAAAGCACAGAATAATTTTAATCTCAAACTTCCTTTAAAAAAATCATGAATCCAAAAAGCTTTTCAGGGCCAAGTACCCTGCAAAGATGTGGAAATGAGTTCTTTTCTGGTGTAGTACATTCTTTCTGTATATGCCAAGCTTGTGGCTCCAAAAGGGATAAACACAAAGGAAAAAAAGAGAAAACTAATAGCTTTCCTTTCTTTTTTTTTTTTTTTTTTGTACATTATAAATTCTGAGCAAAAATCTTTGGGTCATCTCTGCTCTATTACCAGCTATCTTCTATCCTTTGCATCTATTTCAAGAAATGTGGGTTCATGTCCAATGGGAACATGATGTTTCATTAACGGCACATGCCATTCCTACCCTACCAACACCCATCCCTCTCCCACCCCACCCTCCCAACCTCCACTCCTACCCTACCCTCCCAGCCCCTACCCCTACTCCCACCCCACCTCCAGTTTCCAGAGCAACCAGCTATGGCAGGGGGCCCTCCAGGAGTGAAATTTTTGAGTTAGCTGCTGCTAAAAAGCCAACAGAGAGAGTGTTAGAATTCCTAACCACTCCCCCAGCTACATGACCGCACATGCGCTGTCCGGTAGCCAGGCACAATGCTTAGTCATCCCAGGGCCTTATGTTCTATGTAATCTGTGCACTGCATGATCACGTAATCTATGTGCATGCGTGGTGTAGCTACATAAGCCCATATGCTCATGTGTGGGAGGAACCTATAAAAGTGGGTCCCACTTATCCCTCTATCCTTTTTTCCTGCACAATCATTGCCATAGGCCTAAGCACATCCCTTCTGTTCCCTTCCCTTAATAAACTCTTATACTGGTTTTGTTGTACCTCGTGGCTTTTCTTGCACTGTAATCAGTGCCACTTAGTGAATAACAGGGAGCACAAGCCATTTTTTGGTAGCATATTAAAAAAAAATTATTGAAAATAAACTTTCCTGGTAGCCTACCACCTGATTTAAAAAATAAATTATGCTTGTGTATCTTGATTGTGAAAGGTATTTATCAGGTAACAACTACTTAAAGGAGTTATATTTATTAAAATACTGTGTCGTAGAATATTATTTTAAGGTGTGTTACATTTGTTTATGCTGTGGAACATTTGTTTAATGATTCAAAGATGTTTTGCATCCTTTTCTGTTGCATTTATTTAACTCTGTGAAGCTGTGTTTGCCTGTCTAAAATGCCTAATGGTCTAGTAAAAAAACTGAACAGCCAATAGCGAGGCAGGAGAAAGGATAGGCAGGGCTGGCAGGCAGAGAGAATAAAAAGAAGGGGAAATCTGGGAGAAGAAGGAGTGAGAGAACAAGGAGAGGAGGATGCTAGGGGCCAGCTACCCAGCCACCCAGCCAGCCATGGAGTAAGAGTGAAAATAAAATATATAGAAGTGAGAAAAGGAAAAAGCCCAGAGGTAAAAGATAGACAGGATAATTTAAGAAAAACTGGCTAGCAACAAGCCAAGCTAAGGCCATGCATTTATAATTAAGAATAAGCCTCCATGTGTGTGATTTATTTGGGAGCTGAGTGGTGGTAGGCCCCCCAAAAGAGCCAAAGAGCAAAATAGCAAAAACAACCAACAATATTCTGGTTTAGGGAGTTTGTTGTTGTTGTTTTATTAAGGAATTACAGCAAGAAGTGACCTGGTCTGATCCGTTTTCTAAGTGTCTTTCCTTGTGTCTATGAAATTCTAGCAAAGGCTGCTAAAATATGCCTTGTTCATTCCACCATTTTCTCCCAGCCATTCCCTCCTCTCTATTAGCAATGATCTCAACATATCCAGGGTAGAAGAGAAGCAACTGTGTAGCTTCATACATTACAAAAAAATATTGGACATGAAATTTCTCTTTCTTCATCAAATAAAATTCTTTTGCTTTATCACCAAGAAAGTCAACCCCCCAAAACACACACACACACACACACACACACACACACACACACACACACTCACAAAGCTGTAAGGACGAGAACTGTACACTCCTCTCTGCATTTTCCCCCTACAATTTTTACATTATATGGCTTCTCATATTCAGATCTCAAAGTCAATCATCTTGTATTCAAAGTGGATGTTCCCTAATGTTGCTGGCTTCCCAGCTCATCTTGAATTTGGTAGGAAGTTTTTAACATTGGAAGATCTACAAATGTCTATCCACACTAACAGCAGTTTTTAGATACTCTTTAATTTAAAATCCAGACAATTAACTCCCCCATGCATCCCTTCCCACTGGCACACTACAAAGTTAAATAACAAGAATGATTTTCCTCCCATCCAATTCTTTCACTTTCTATAACAAAAACTTTCAGGGTCAAATACCTGTAAGATCAAATACCAGAAATGATATTTGTGTTGAGTAAATATTTACATCTGAATAGTTTTCCCTGTTACAGATAGTGTGTGAGCATAGAATGCTGCAACCTTACCAAAAAAAAATTGTAATAATGTTTAACACCCTGGTTTACTACCTTGCTGCAGTAGGGATAGTGTTGCGATTACTGGCTATTCAAATATTGTTTAAATGAAACTGCCAGCTGTGGGAGTCACACAAAAGGCCTTCTCCGTGGCCAGCTGTGTCTTATAAAGCTAACTGTTGCCTTTACCGGCCACGGCTTTATTTTATCAGCAAGCTGGGCTTGGTTGTTTTTCCACCATCCAAACATACCTGGCCACATTGGACTTTTATTTCTTGTAACTTCTCCATGAGGTTTTACATATGTTCTAATCTAAAACATAGATTCCAGCGGCTTCCCCTCTTGTATCGTTTAGGGGCATGAAGGGGCAGCATAGTAATAAAATTGGGTGAATGTTCCCCTTAGAAGTTCCTTGGGACGAATGTGATCATTTTGAACTAGATGCTGGTCTTGGCTCATGAAGATAACCTTTTAAACAGGCTGGGCAGATACTGTGTCTTAGCATTTTCCCATCTTCAGTACAGTCCTGTGTTTGGCCTGCCATGATAAAACTACTCGCATACATATGGCCACCAGAATGTGATAAAGGGAAATGGTTTTGTGATTTACATTCTTTACCATTGAAAGCTTTTAGCTCATTGATGTTCAAAAATAAGTTGAATCTAGCATCGACTGCTCAGAAGCTAACAAATCAATGTGCCATTCACCACTGCAACGCACACAGGCCCATATCCAGCTACACTAGCTTTCAAACTAATCGGAGAGTGTCCAGTCAAAAAGGAAACCCGACCAGTCTTTCCTTTATGGTCTTCAGGCTGCCATCATATTAATGAAAAGAAGTGACAACAGAAGTTAATAACTAGTCCTCATCATCAAAACAATCTATAGACGTGGCTGCTGCGAGGGAAAAGAATGGCGGCGGAAATGAACTTGATGGGTGGAGCCCTATAAATATCCTCTGAGTTTCTTTACTATCCCCCGGTCCACGAGGCGGGGCCGGGGCATCTGCTCCCAAACTGTTCCCATCCTGTTCAGAAACTGACCTGAATATATATTGGGCTTAATGACCAAATGTTTAAAAATTCATTGCACAAGAACAGCTGAAAGCAGTTGATTGGTTTGCGCTTTATTGTGTGCACCTTGCTTCCCAGACCCGCAGTAAAGGCGAAGGTCAGCTGGTAAACATTTGGGCATTTAAAACTAAGAGGCCGGCCGGAGATTTCCTTTACCCAGAGCATCGGACCCTCCTAATTTCTTTGTGCCAAGCTGGTCCTTTGTCTTGATACCCCAGGCTCAGAATAGTTCTCCAGAAGTCGGCTGTTGGCTCCTGGGAGACCCTTCCTGGAGAAACTGCTTTTAGAAAAGTCATCCTCATGGACTCTGTTGTTTCAGTTCGAGGGAGCAAGTAATGTTTTGTTTTTACATCAAGTACTGTTTCAGAGTTTAAGGTAAGCTCCCTGTGTCTAGCAAACACCAGGGAACAGAACACTTCCCAGAGTCATAGCGTTCCCTGGAAGTGTATTGCTGGGGAGACAGATCAGTTATTGAAACAAGAGGTGCGTAGCATGAGGAAATGATTTCATTAATTCCAACTCTAGCTCACTGTGGGCTTTGAAGTAAATAAACTCCAACTAATTCTTTTTGTTTGTTTGTTTTGTTTTTGAGGCAGAGTTTATTTGTATAGCCTTGGCTTTCCTAGAAGTAGCTCTGTAGACCAGGCTGGCCACAGAGATCTGCCTGCCTCAGCCTCCCCAGTGCTGGAAGGTGTACACCACCAGCACCTGGCAAGTCCATCCTAATTCTAAAGACACCCAGATAATTTAAAAATACATCATTCCTCATATCCTTTGTTAACAATGAACCAAACTGGTTTCTTACATTTTCTTGCTTTTTTTCTACGTGTGTGGTGTGTGTGTGTGTGTGTGTGTGTGTGTGTGTGTGTGTGTGTGTGTGTACAAGTGTGCATATGCACAAATCTGTAGTGGGTAGCCATTCCAGCTTTGGTCTGGAAGTTCCAACCCCCATTGAGGCTTCGGTTACTATCACGCCTACAAGGCGGGGCCAAGGGAGGGCCCTAAAGACCCGAGATGGGGATGTGCTGCTATCTCTTGTGTCTGGGAGCCACATCTGTGGTGTATACATGTTTGTGGGAGAGTGCACACTACCCGTGTGCCTGTATACAGAGGTCTGAAGTTGATGACAGGTACCTTCCTCAAACATTTTGCAAATTAGGTATTGAGACAGTCTCAGAGGGCACCCTGAGGTTTCTCTTTTGGCTACTCTGGAGAGTCAGCTTGCTCCAGAGATTCCTTAAACACAAAGATCCACCTGCCTAGACCTTTGTTCTGGGCATCTAAATGCTAGGCCTCACCTTTGCACAGTGGACATTTTCCCACTGAGCCAATCTCGCTTCTCCAATAGTAAGATGATCACTCCAGTTCCAGTTATTACAGCACTGAGATACATATATGTATGCTTGTATGAGTATCTTTATACATATATGTGTATGTATTTATATGTGTGCATACACATAAACACACACACATACACACGCACGCACGTACACATGCACGCATGCACAGACATATGTTTGCCTCAAAGCAAATAGGATAGCATGAGGCATTCATTCAATGGAGTTTATTTGGTAACAAAAATGTAGGGAAGGAGGAGGAAATGAGCACTCCTAGAAGAGAGGGCACCTACTCTCTCCTGCAGTTTCAAGCGGTTTCCTTCTGTGATCTCCCGGCATGCACTGCTGTTTCCATCCCTGCCATCATCACTAAAGTCCCTTTGCTTTATCTCAAGGCCCTTGGGATGTGAGCATCTTGTGTGTTTTAAACTCACGCTCCTCTCAAGATGATTTATTCCTTTTTTTCTTTATAATTTCCCCCTCTCAGTGTGGGGCCCTTTGTCATTAGACTGATAATCATATTAATAGCAGGAATGTAATTTCCCATAATGCTAAGTAGCTGTGTGTGCATACATAGCCAGTTTATTCTTAGATTCATTTACAATCTGACTTTATCTAGTACTTTAATATAACAGGTGTTTATCTTCATCACTAGGGAGCATGGGGCTGGACCAGGGTGCCTTACCCTTATACAGACAGGGCAGACACAAATGAAGAAATCTTATATTTGCCCTAAACATGGAGCACTGAAGAGTTTTATTTCTCCAGGTGGCTTCAGTAGCAAAATCTTTAGTTTTGCATTAGTGAAATTTCTTCAGCTGTGTTTGTAAGTTGAATTACTGACCAGTGGTCTGTTTTTGAATAGGGTGTTTTGCTTCAGAGGCTTAATTGAGAGGGTTTCTCATGTTTGGAGCCCTTGCATTAAAAGAATAGATGATGGGTGACTTTGATAAGTGCTTCAATTTTTTTTTTTTTTTTTTATTTTCCTGGAGTCCTTTGGCAGCCTTAGAGCATGGCATGCCTCTTCTCATTGCTGCTACCATGGAGGTAGAATACAAGAGAGTGGGAAAGTTAGCTAGAGTCCTTCACATGGGATAGAAGCATAATTATACTTTTAAAATCCTGCTTTGGGTTTTCAGAGGCGTGTCTTTCTTCATTTAGTGAACAGCTGCATTCTGAAGCCCTCAAGATGCTCATGTCCCCATGTTGTATTATTCAAAACAATTCATTGAAAAAAGTACCAGTTTAACAAAGCAGAAATGAAGCCGGGCGGTGGTAGCACACACCTTTAATCCCAGCACTCGGGAGGCAGAGGCAGGCGGATCTTTGTGAGTTCGAGGCCAGCCTGGGCTACCAAGTGAGTTCCAGGAAAGGCGCAAAGCTACACAGAGAAACCCTGTCTCGAAAAACAAAACAAAACAAAACAAAACAAAACAAAAAGTAGAAATGAGTTTTTAATACTCCCAATGGAAAGGGAACCACAAAGGCATTTCTTCATAGTTCATCTTGCTGAGACCTTGGTAACCCAGAGACAGTGCTGCACCAAAAGAGGGTCCCCTTTTATAGACAGGGATAACTTCAGCAGGAAGTGAACTGTTAAATCATCAGAATGGGTAGCTGATAGACTTCATCAGGACCATAATCCGGGTGATCTCATTCCAAATCTAGTTCTTTAGTTGTTGTTCTTTTTCTCTTGAGTCCTATTTAATTAGGCCTTGCTAGTATAACTGTGGATGAGCTTTTGAGTAGATGGACAAAATGTTGCCTCTACACTGTCTGAGCTAGTCAGAGAAATGATCCTAGGTGAATTAGAATACCCATATTAGCCCATCTAAACTTCAACCATTCATCTTTCCTCTCTTGAATTTGAAAAGATTGGAGGAGAACACACCAAAAAGGTGATGGAGTAAGTCACACGGCTTAGTCGGCTCTGATGATGAGTATGGTGGCCTGGTGATGATGATTCGCTGTGGCACAAATCTTAAACTGAGGGTTTGTTTTTATTAAAAAGACCCTTTAAGATTCGTGCTACACGTTGCCTTCTCACAGCCTCAGTCCCCCACCACTGGAATAAATGTTGGTAATAGACACGTCAATTCTAACTTGGACTGTGAATACTGGATAAGACAGTGTTCAAAGAGCCTACTGCAGTGCCAGCCCTACTGAAAACTCAGTAAACTTACTAACCACTACAGTGACTGCTGATGCTAACCTCCTGGGTCTACTAAACTGAACTTCAGCACATATACCTTTAAAACTTGAAATGACTATGAACACTGTTAGGCAAAAAGGACAACACCATAGAGAATTCAAACCATATAAAAACTGCTTAAGATTGGTGTGCCTCAGTTCTTGTGATGTACACATGTATATGTGCCAGGACACTAGTTATTAGAATGTAAAGAAAAAGAAAGGGAGATTATTTGAAGTGATAATACCCATTCCCTGTAGAGATGCACAGAAAAGAAATGTTTGAGATTTCCACATGGATCAACATGGCAGTGCAGTTGGCAAAGAGTAAGAAGCCAGAAGCAGCGAGTAACTGGCAATATGCATCAATGGTGAATCCATGTCATGTGACATGCCCATTGACAAGAGCTGGCTGGTGCTCTGTCCCTGGACACGGGAACAGTGTTACAAGACAAGAGAGCAAGATTTAAAGAAAATGCACCAACAGATGACATTTTAATAAAGCAAGCAACATGCAGACATGTGTTTGTGTAAATGTACATTTGTATGCATGTGTACATGAACATTAAAGGAAGTTTTTTAAAGTACGTAAGAGTGTTAAGACTTCTGGCATTTTTTTTTTTTTTTTTTGGAAAAATTTGAAGAGTAGACTGAAAAGAGAAATACCCAGTATATATGACATATTCTAGCTACTTAAACTGTGGTATATATTAGATAGATAGATAGATAGATAGATAGATAGATAGATAGATAGATAGATTAATTAGAATAAAATAAAATAACTGCCTTTGAATTTATTGAAGGAGGTACAATATACCATAAAGCCAACAGCATGATGATCTGTGCGGCACAGTGCTAGGTTCTTTATGAACAAATGATGAGATAAAACCTGCACGTGTGTCATAAGGTAGTAAGCTATGGCTTGTAGACCATCTCTGCCTGTTTGCCTGTTTTTATAAACAAAGATATATGGGAACATAGCATCCCTGTTGTCTAGAATCTTACTTGCAGTTACTTCTTGCTTTGAGTGCAGAGGCATACAGTTACAACAGATTCTAGATAAGCAGTGAAGACTAAAGCATTGCCTTCTAGCCCTTTATAGAAAATGTTTGCTGAGGCCTTGTATCTGTGATCATGTTTATTCACATAAGTAAAAAGCAGATGAGGGTGCTGATTGCATAAGGGAATGAATTTGGATGGATATGAGGGAGAAATCCTTAGCTTTCTTTATGTGTATCACTAGCTGCAAATTATGTGATTTCATAATTTGAAAACAGTTCTGAGTATTTAACATGTGGTGATTTAATAAATGAATAAATGATAGCCCTAAAAAGTATATTATTTTGAATTTGGATAGTGGACATATTCATCCATCAGTAAATCTTTGAATGAGTCGAATGTATTTTGTCCCAAAGACACACATAAGACAGCTGGAATCCCTAGGATAGTGCAATTAGCCAATGGTGAGGCCATGTAAAAGGTAGTAGTGAAGACTGTAGAGTGTACTGAAAAGCAAACTAGTTCATTGGGGTGCTTGGGGAGTGTTTCACACAGGAGGTAGCCTTTCCACTCAGGCTCAAAAGACAAGGCAATGTCTGTGGGGCACTCACAGAGCTGAACAGAAAGTATGCCGGCTCAGCAGGAAGTGCGAGCCAGAGATCATCTGCCAGAGAGCAGAGATGCAAGGTTGCAGTGTTACAGGGCAAGGGGTAAAGACTGTAGCTCAGTGGTGGAGCACTTGCCTACCATCACCAGTCCCCGAAGAAAACAAGGCATGTAAAACTAAACAGGTTGCAGGATGTAGGGGGATGCAGTAGGAGGGGATTCAGGAGTCAAGATGAGTTTGAACTTAAAGGCTGGCCTTACATACTGAAAAGTGATATACGTTGCCTTGGATTTTGTTAAATCAGCTATGGGGGTCAACTCCAAATTTTAAAGAACTGTGTGTCCTGGGATACACACTGTATTTCTACATCCATATGAAGATTTATGGAGTGCTAGATGCCCTAACAATGCAAGCTGTGGATGACTTTCTCATGCAGACAATGTATTTCACTGAGCAATAACAAGCAAAATAAAAGCAGCCAACATTTATAGACATTCTATGTGA
Source organism: Peromyscus leucopus (assembly GCF_004664715.2). Classification (NCBI taxonomy): domain Eukaryota; kingdom Metazoa; phylum Chordata; class Mammalia; order Rodentia; family Cricetidae; genus Peromyscus; species Peromyscus leucopus. Next base: position 114,843,055 of record NC_051065.1, read on the forward strand.
GGGGTTCTTGTAAGCACTCTGCACAGCAAATCCTTAATTCCCCACACTGACTTCATTGTCACGTTTTATAGATCAGAAAACTAAAACAGAGACATTGAGTAACTTATCCAAAAATCACAGAGTTGATAAGTGACAGAAGTGAGACTCTCATCTAAACAGTTTGGCACCAATCTGTGCTCCCAGCTCTTCTATTTTTCCATCCCAGGCGAGTTAAGTAATCATCATCCCCTGAAGAAACATTTATTAATCTGCCAATTAATCCACCACCATGTGACAGGAACTGTGCCAAGTATTAGGGGTACAGACTTTCTAAGAGTCTAATGGTGGGCTAGCAGATGGGTAGATTGGAAGTCCCTAACTGGTGTGCTGCATTGAGAAAGATTCTGACACTCCACCCAGACTCCAGGGGGAGAGTTTAGTTATTGATGAAATGTGCCTGCCATGGTTGACAAAGAGACGGAAGTAGCACAAACTGGGGGATGGTTTAGGTGGATTTCAAGAGAGACGGAAGTCAGAATGGGCACAGATTGTGTGGTTTAGAACAGTTGCCTAAGCAATTTAGGTGGCATGACTTTATTTTCATGTGAACTTGTGGGGAGGTATGCATGTGTGTGCATGTGCCCATGTGTGCACACATGAAAGTCAGAAATCAACATCATGTCTTCCTTAATCACTGTCCACTTAACTATTTTGAAACAGGGTCTCTTATTAATCTGAAGCTTACTAATTGACTAGACTAGAGCTCCCAGAATCCTCCTCTCTCTCCCCGCAGTGCTGAGATTACAGACATGGGCTGCCGTGCCCAGCTTTTTACATGGCTTGTGGGAATCCAAACTCAGGACCAATGTTTGCATAGCAAACACTTTACCCACTGAGCCACCTTGCCAGTCCTCCATGGACACTTTTGTCATCAGAACCTGTCTCTTCCTACCCAATGCCTGTATCCAGTTGTCCTGAGGGTTCACTAGGTCAATTCAGCATGACTTGAGGTCACCTTTTAGAAATGCAGATGCCAGGATTTATTATTGCTGTTGCCCAGCAAATACACAAATCTCCCTCTAATCCAAGCCACGGAAGCATGACAATTCTAATAATGATGTTTTAATAGTGTCTACTGTGTTAAAGGTTTTGTGAAATCTGATATCTGACATGAGCTAACATAAGCAATATCACAGCCCCCCATTTTTTAATAAAACGGTTCCCTAAATGTCCCCTCAGTTGTACTGTACTGATAAAAACCTAATGATTTCTAAAATGACGTTTTACTCCGATATTTATAATTTTATTGTTAGCCAAGATTGTATTGTGTGTGTGTGTGTTTTTTTAATGTAAGCAGTAATGTTCCTCAGCCTAAGTACATTGAATTTGCCTCAGAAAATTTAGGTAACTAATTATCCTAAACTACTGAGGCGGCGAGTGTTTGCTTCCTGTATGATTATACTATAATGTGAGGTTTTTCTGTAATGGAACAAAAATAATCCAAATTCTTTGCTCAGTATGCTAACTGGCTACTCTAAAGATTGCAGCTAGAATACTTGCACAGTTTCATATAATGAGTGTTCAGGTTCAGCTTAACAAGGTTGACATTGTCTTCAGGGGTAGCAGATGTGTGCTTACATCGTTTTAAATGAAACCAAGCCCCAAAGAAGCTCAATAAACAAATGACAATGTTTGGAAAAGAAAGAAGCTTGCTTCCTTCCATAGGGTGCAGGGAATTTAACCAACCTGTGTTTATAATTACTGTCTGCTTTAGTTAGTGCGAAAGAATCTACTCTGTGCTCATTATAAATAAACAAAATAGATCTACTGGCCTATTTTGCAGATGGCCTTCTAGAGCTTATTTTTCTTTTTCTTTCTCTTCTTTTTTATTGACCACAGACCACTTACTTTAGGTCCAAATGATATTATTTCATTTTAAACATTATTGTGGTCATAGTTTTTTTTCTCCCTCCTCCTTAATTCTTGGCCCGACCTATACAGATGGCAACTTCTTCCACATTTCAAGCCTTCCTCCTGCAGATTCCATTAGAACTGCAAATGGCTAAATGTGAGTCAGTCATTCTGATTCGGGTGTCTGGTTGGATATCAGAGGTGCTATTTTTCTTGGCAGGCTTCTATAGAGAGCAAGTTGCTACTACATAGTTAATTATAAAATAACATCAAATGAACACTGTCAGTTTGGGGCCACAGGAGGGTACTAAGAACCATGTTCAGTCTGTTGTTTGGACTCTCTGAACAGGTATACATTTTTGTAGGAGAAATTAAATCTCATCTTTTGAGCATGCAAAAGTAGGCTGCATAATTTCATCACAAATTATAGAAATGCATTAACTGTTTTGGAATTTCCCCTTCGAGAGCTGGCTATCAGGAGATACAGTACATTCTTTATGTCTATTGTTAGTTAATTAGAGTGGGTATATTCATTTTGTTATAAACATTCAGTTTGCTTTGTAAGTTGTTTTTTTCTTTCCCCCTCAACTTCAAAACCATGTGTGCCAATTTAAAGATAGGTCAGAGGAAACAAGATACTGCATTTTCATTTCTTTGTGGTAATATTATTTTTTAAATCAGTCTGCCAAATGCGTCCTCAAAATTATTTTATTTCTCAAAATTAACATTGGACTTCTCTTTATTATTGAAATCATTCTTCAGTGTTAAAACAGATTTTTTACTAGGGTGTGGGCTTACCTTTTATGAAGATTGCATTAATCCATCATGAAAATTTTAAAACTCAATAAATTCATTTTACCATAAAAGATGTATAAAGCCATAAGCATTTTCCAGATGTGGGTATAAGTAAAGAAAATTCGTCTGTTCTGAGACAGGAAAAACTGTTGACATTTCTTTGAAGTGTAATCTCTTTTGTTTATTTGGCTTTTAATAGCTTCCAGCAGTTAGCCACATATTTCTAAAGTGATGTTGCTCACATACATTTTTTTTTTATCATGAATGGCATTAACCTACTGCCATAGATTTAGAAGTTTAACCTATAAAAGGAGACCATTGTCAAGATGGGTAGTTTAGAAATTGCCAAAAAAATTACAAAACACCACAATCCTCAATGACCGTCCTAAAATAGAAATCACAGAAGTCAGCGGTCAGCAAGGCAACTAGCTGTAGGTTTAATCTACAATGTTTATTTATAAAGCGCAATCTTTAGATGCTGCACGGTTAAGTAGGAAGAATATTTAATTCTTACTCTTTTGTACCATTTGACCACTCAACCTTAGTGGAAGAGAAAAAGGAATTTCCCATATTTATGTTGTCTATATCACCTTTGTGGCATGGTGTGATATGTGTGTACGCACTCGAGTGAACGCACGTGCGCACACGTACTATAAGTGAGAGGGGAAATCTAGAGTGATAAAAAAATCATTAAAATTGACTGAGTGCCTGAGAAGTCTTTGACACTGAAAAATGGAAACTATTTGGAAAGTAAGTGAAAACTTAAAAAAATATATGTACAAGCTTTTGACATTTCATAATGATTTATATAACAGACCACGTAAGAATTAATTTCATATCAGATGTAAAGCTAGCCATAACCAACTGCACAAAGCAGAGTGCATTCAAGGTTGAGGAGATTTTTTTAATATATATATAAATTAAGTTTGGAACCATTTCTCATTCTGTCCAATCAATGTTTTTTAAATATTACTTACAATAATGTGACTCTCTGAAGCTTAATCAGGTGGTTCTCACAGATGCAAAAATGTTCAGATAGGTCTATATTCCATTCCATGCTGCTAGAAAAAAAAAATCTAGTGTGTACTTATATGTATGCTATATTTAAATGTTACTTTTCTCTTTGGTTAGAGCTGATTTTTATATTTCCAAGCTGAAAAAACAGTCCCAAGATTTTAATAAAATGCAACTAAACTGTTACTATGGTTATTAATATAAATAAATAAAAGCCATGTCCTCTAATCTTGCAAAAAGAAATATTCCTAAGTAAAACAACTGATTTTGTGTTTTCAGGGCTTTTCTGAGCAACACACTGTATGCGCGGGTAATAAAATGATTTTCCGAGATGCTCCCTGACCACAGGCTCAAGCACACATTAGGACTTGGTCTGTTTTTCACATGTTTTCCATCAAGGAAGTCTGTGGTTACCTTCCTGATTCTGCTGGACTGGAAAAACACAGCTAATATGGTGAGATCTCCAGAAGGCTTTGATGCAGGGACTTCGCAAATAAACCTCCAGATGCCATCTGGTTTACATTCATCTCTCAATTTATTTCCTATAAATGTCTATTGAATATTCCATTGAGCCAACACATGTGAAACCGGAGCTGAGAAACAGAATGGTAGAGAGAATGCTCGGTGGCAGTAGTCATTATCATATTTCTTTCCCAATATTGCTACCAGCCTCAAACACATGGCAAATTAGGTAGATGCCGAAGTTCTCAGACTTAAAGCAAAAAAACCGAAGAAGCTAAAATACTCTATGTTATCAAAACAAACAAGCCCATGTTCACGTTTCGGGTTAAGTCTCACCCTCCCTGCAGCTGGGGTCTTGTGACACAGCAAAGTGATGTGTTTAAGTTGCTGACATTTAAAGAATTAAATTCATGATGCTGGAATCAACGTACCAGCATGAAGTAAGGGAGAAACAAACCCTCAGAGCAAAGCGTCATGTGACTGCTGAGGGCCCGCCAGACGGATTAGCCTTTGGGTTCGTTTTGTTTAGTAAACCTGGCACCTTTGTCTTCTGTTTCTAGCTCAAAAACACAAGTCCTTGGGGGCGGGGGTGGGGGGTGATTCTACAAACTGTATTTGCCGAACGCCCCACCTTTCTAAAATGAACTGTTCTCACCCTGTCACACCCGATTTCTAAAGATTATTCCCACGGATAACTAGAATAGACGATTATGAAAGTTGTGAGAATTGCTCCCCACCCAAAAAAATTTGCCTGTTGATTTGTGTTCCTGTGAGAATCGACTTCTCGCTTGTCGCGTCCTGGCAGTGACCTCATACATGGCCAGTCCACCTCACAAATTGCTTCCAGAAAGGGAAGTAGGGAGATGGCTCAGTCAGTACAGTACTTGCCTTAGAAGCATGAAGAACTGAGTTCAAGTATGCAGAACACATGCCAGGTTATTTTTTTACTTAGCTGTGGTAGCACATGTCCCCAATAAAATGGACAGCTCCTGAGGTACATCACATCAGACCTATGTGTACACACACACACACACACACACACACACACACACACACACATACACACCATTGATCTCCCTTAGTGAACACAGTATGTTTGTACTATAACTAAGGCAGGGTAATGGTGACTTGAGGCCAAACTAGGCTCTATAGTAGGAAAAAAGGAAGGAAGGAAGGAAGGAAGGAAGGAAGGAAGGAAGGAAGGAAGGAAGGAAGGAAGGGAAGGAGTGAGAGAGGAAGGGAGAGAGAGGAAGGGAGGGAGAAAGGAGGGAAGGAGGGAAGAAGGAAGGAAGGAAAAGAAGGAGGGATCATTTGAAATAACTAATCTGTTTTGCTTATTATTCTTTAGTGGTATCAAGAGAAATAAGAATTCTCTTATTGTCGGTCTGTGCGCATGTGTGTGTGTGTGTGTGTGTGTGTGTGTGTGTGTGTGTGTGTGCATGTGTGCACATGCATGTGCATACCCAAGCACATCACGGCACATTCATGTATGCCATAGCACATGGCAGAGATCAGAGAACATCTTGCAGAAACTGGTTCTCTCCTACCCTCAGGTTCCAAGGATCAAAAGCAAGCAGTCTAGTCAGACTTGGTGGCATCTTATCTGCTAAGCCATCTCACCACCCCAGAGATCTCCTATTTAAAGGGGAAGACTTGGCCTGGGCAGTGGCATACACCCTTAAGCCTAGTGCTCAGGAGGAAGAGGCACGTGAATGCCTGTGAGTTCAAAGCCAGCCTGGTCTACATATAGAGTTTCAGGCCACCCAAGGCTGCCCAGTGAAATCCTGGTTCAAAAAACAAAACAAATAGAAGCTTAGGACTTTGAGTGAGGCATTTTGGGTAGGAATTAATGGCAGTGGGAAATCCCTTGTGTTTATTCTTAATCATCATCGGCACTTGAGATATTTACATCATGCTCTTTCTATCTATTGTCAATATCATCATTATAAAACTGACAGCCAAATTCTCCTAACTTTAGAAACTTCATATTTTCAAGTCTTGTTTTAAAAAAAATTCCTTACATGACAAAACAGTGAGAGGAAAAAAGAATTCATTCCTAAGAAAACTGCCTATCTGTTCATAACTTCCTTTGGTGAGTAAATAATTCCATTAGTCAACAGGAAGAAAATCCACCATGGTCCTAGCATAGCCATCCTACATACAATTATCCTGGTGGCCATTCTCTAGTTTTGCAAAGTAAAATTTGCTTCCTTTTTGAAATGCTGGCAGCTCAAGGTTTCTGGATAACAGATATATTTTGTCCTAATGGGGTTTTCTTCTACCCTGGGTTAGTGCTTCTTTGTTTATTGTGCTAAAAAAACATTCCAAAATTTACCTTGGGGCTGCAGGATGATGAGGGGAAACAAACTGAGAAAAAAATGCAAATATAGGATGAGTAATTTCTCTTCTCTTAAATCAAGAAGTATTCAAAGGACAATTGTATGTCCCCCTTACAAATGTGCCTCATTTGCGCCCACCCTAAAGGTCAGTCATGAGAAGTAAAACACTATCAAAATTGTCTGTGGGCTGGACGGATAGATCTGCTATGGGATAATTCCCTTGTACACTGTAAAGATTTGTCACTCAAATTGGTTTAACAAAATGCTGACTGGCCAGTAGCCAGGCAGGAAGTATAGGTGGGACAACCAAACTAAGAATGCTGGGAAGAGGAAGGGGGGAGTCAGGAGTCGCCAGCCAGATGCAGAGGAAGCAAGATGAGATTAAGAAAGGGTATCAAGCCACGTGGCTAAACATAGATAAAAATTATGGGTCAATTTAAGCATAAGAGCTAGTTACTAAAAAGCCTAAGCCATCAACCAAACATATATAATGAATATAAGCTTCTGAGTGATTATTTAAAAGCAGCTGTGGGACAGGGCGGGCCAGAGAAACTTCCAGTTACATAGATCAGTTGAGAAAATGCTTGACTTGCATGCCTGAATACCTCAGTTCAGTCCTCCTTACCTGCATATGCTTGTAATCTCAGTGCTGGGAAGGTAGAAACTAGTGGATTCCTGGACTTCACTTGCCAGCAAGACTAGCTGAATCATGGGTTCTAAGTAAAAGTGAGAGACCTTGTCTCCAAAAGCCAAGTGATTGGAGCCATGAAGAATGACACCATTATGAGGTTGACCTGTGGTCTACACACACACACACACACACACACACACGCACACGCACACGCACACGCACACGCACACGCACGCATGCACACACGCATGCATACGCACGCGCAAGCGCACACACGCACACGCACATGTATTCTCACATACACAGGAATGAACACATGCACATGTATTCTCACATACACAGTGATGAACACACGCACACACACACACATGCACATGCATATGTACTCTCACATGCACAGCGATGAACACACATACATACATACACACATGCACCCCCCACACACACACACACTGCTATTTGTGATTACTACATCCTGATTGGTGGCCCTACATGTAACAAGTATCTTAAATGAGTAAAGTTAACAATTTGTATGAGTCCTTTTCTCTGTTTCATTATAATCACAGCCCGATTTACTCATCCAGAAAAGGAAACGTCCCCTGAGCATTCTGCTCCCTGTGCTGTGGAGGGCTCCTGAGTCTGTTAAATAGTGTCAACTAATTTCCAGAACAAAGACATTGCTGTTTCATTGGTCTTCAGCTCAACAGAGGATTCCAAGTTCTCATCTGTCAGGGGTATGTGTTTTCAATTAATAATCATAGTGCTAATCCCTGTCTCCCAGGGCCCTCATCCCTGCCAGCTGCTGCTACACTAGCCAGCCCTTGCCAGATCCTCCTGTGATACCCTGTGGACAAGCCCTAGATCTGAACTCATCAATTTGGACTGAAGTTGACTGACCTGAGAAGCTTATTGCCAACCTAGATAAATTGCTGTGGAAACAAAAATCACCCTGAGATATTAAGGTACAGGTTTGGCTTTTCAGCAGCAAATAACTTTTTCATTATTATGTTCTAGAACTGATATATTAACCTGAGAAGGATGGGAACAGACTCAGGCTAAGTAGGCATTGATAATCACTAATGGTGGTGATCTGTGCTTGATTTCAACAGTAGTCTGGTGAGTCAAGTTGTGTTAGCCTCTGTGAGATGGAAAACATTGAAATACACCCTCACACTAGAAAGTTCTCTTAAATGCCTTATTTTCTAATAAGATTAGGATATACCCAGATGTTCAAGAGGATGTGTGCGATTTAGAAAGGTATCAAAATTGAAAGGCCAGGACTGAATCTCTGAAATGATTTGAATATTAAATGGCTCCCAGGGTTCTTGTGCTGAAGACTTGGACTTTGGAAGGTGGTGAGACCTAGTAAGAGGAAGTTAGGTCATTGGGGTATGCTCCTAACTGAGCTGTTGTTCTCAGACCTTTATTCTTTCTCTTTTTGCTCCATGGCCACTGTGAGTAGCTTTCTCTGCCATAGGTTACCTATCAAAAAGCCCTGCCTCACCAGAGGCCCAAAGCAACAGAACTAAGTGACTGAAAATACTGAACCCAAAATAATCTTCCCTCCTTCAGGTTGACTTATTTCAGATTTTGGCAACCAAAAGCTGATCCAGTGTCAGGTATAAGTAGTTTGACTGTCTGTGTTCTGGGTATACAAATGGAGAAAGCTTTAAAGTTTTATAGCAAGAATAATTTCTCATGCTCTCTTTCTGACTATGCGATTGGTATCCCAATCAGAGAAAGCCTCTAAAGTAGAGTTCACAAGCTGGACATAGAATTGTCCTGCCATCAGAATAAGCAGTCCAAAGCAAGCCTCTGGCTGGGGAGATGGCTCAGTGAGTTAAGGGCTTGCTGCACAAGTGTGAGGACCAGACATCAGGTCCTCAGAACCCACAAAAAGCCCACGCAGCATTTCCCATCTGTAATGCCAGTACTCCTGCAACAAGATGGGAGGTGGAAACAGGAGACTCCACAGGAGCCTACAGGCAACCACCCTGCATATGCAGTGACAGGGTGCAAGGGAGCCCCCGACCTCCATGCATGTACGATAGCATATGCATGCCCAGCTAACAAACACTAGTGCACCCATGCACAGATACACACACACACACACACACACACACACACACACACACACACGGGGGGGGGGGGCCCCGGGGGGCGGGGGGGGCGGGGGGGCGGGGGGGGTCAGGGGGATACAGAGACAGAACACATCCTTTTAGGAGTCACACAGGAATAAATGGTGACAATATATGGAGAGAGATGTTTTGGTCCCTGTTGCACGAATCCTAAATGGTCTTATAATAAAAACCTGGAAACAGATATTGAGGGAAATGCTGAAAGATCAGAGAGACAAAGGAACAAGCCACAGCCACTTCTCCCCTCTCTAGCTCCACGGAGCCCCTGACTGAATGCCTCTGAGGCCTCACCTATGCCTTAGATGCCCCTCTCTGCCCAGCCATTTCACTTCCCATCTCAACCTTCCTAGCGCTGGGATTAATGGTGTGTGCGCTTCCCAAATACTGGGGTTAGGGGTCTGTGCCACCACAGCCTGGCTCTGTTTCTCTCCTAGACTGGATCAATCTCATGTAGCCCAGTGTGACTTGAACTCACAGAGATCCAGATGGATCTCTGCCTCCCGAGTGCTAGGATTAAAGGTGTGTGCCACCACTGCCTGGCCTCTATGTTTAATCTAGTGGCTGGCTCTGTTCTCTGATCTTCAGGCGAATTTTATTAGAGTACAACAAAATATCATCACAGGTCCTACCTTCTATGACTGAGTTTGTCTACATCCTTCAGCATCTTTGGTACTCAGTTTGTCTTATATATCCTAAACATATGGCCTAAGTGACTCCTAAATCCTAATAGCCTCTCTGTGGAAAGATGGTTTTTTACAGAGTATGTCTACTGTATAATGTAATGGCCACTGGAATGAGATGAATTGCACCCACCATTTATTGTCCAGATTTTCCTGTCTATATATTCCCATAGGATGTAATGCATGGCAGACACAGTTGTTCAACAACACCTGATGTTAACAGCATTGTTCAAAGACTACACTGGATACCACAGGATTCAGAACAACAAACCAGTTGGCAAAAATCACAGAAGACCTGGTTTTCTGATCCAGTTCCATCCTGACAACAATGATTATTACTAACAGATCAGGTATGAAACAGGGTACACCTTAGGAATGACCAGCCACTCCATGGACTTTATTGGTTGATGAGTCCATAGCTGCTGTTTGCTTGTTTGTTTGTTTGTTTGTTTCTTTCTTTCTTTCTTTCTTTCTTTCTTTGTTTTTCGAGACAGGGTTTCTCTGTGTAACAGCTCTGGCTGTCCTGGAACTCACTTTGTAAACCAGACTGACCTAGATCTCACCGAGATCTGCCTGCTTCTGCTTCCCAAGTGCTGGAATTAAAGGCATGCACCACCACTGCCCAGCTTCTGTAACTGATTTTTAAAACTCTTAACAATTAAAATACGATTTCAGGAAGCCTTATTTTTATTAACTTGAAGCACCAAAGTCAAGCATATACACAGTCTGTGTCTTTTGGCCAACTGGGGGTTGCTTTGTCAAACAAACTATCATCCAACTATTCCATGTCCTCAAAATATCCATCTTTATGTTTCTTATATTCCTCCCTAGATCACTCAGTGAAAACTTCAGAGGTAAATCCTTTGGGGAGACAAAGAAAGGAAAACCTTTTCCATGTGCAAATTCACATTTTGTTTTTTCTAGTTTCTTCCTACTGGTGGGCACCATTTTCTCACATCATCTCAAATAATATGTGGAAGATTACATGGCTGTAATTTATTAGGCAAATGAGTGAAAGATGCTTTCATTTACATGGTTAACATTTAATTAACAGTGTTAATTAACAGTGATTCTTAAAACTTTTTGTAGCTATAGCCTAACACTTAACATTGACCTGAACTTTTAAAATAAAACCTAGGTGTTCAGAAAGCCCAGGGAAATCAATTGATTGATAACCTGGATTATGGTCTAGCTCCATGTGTCCAGGGTGGAGGTTATGAAGTAATGTGCAACGTACCATATAAAACCCTAATGATGGTTAATGTTAGCTAATTAAGATGAACACTGAATGGAGCCAGCCTGGCTCATGGGGGTATTAACATCCTATTAGAGTCTAACAAAATATTGTTTTAGCCAAGCCATATCTTGTGAATGATCTTGGATTCGCACTGAGGAATACGTTTGGAATCAAATTTGACATTGAAGTTGTATTCCAATCATGGCTGCCAATAGAGGCAACATTGACCATGTTCTTCACATACCACAAGGGCTTTTTGTTTCATTGTTTTCATAAACCTTAAACAGAGAGGTGTGTCATACTAGGATACTATCACTTAAGGAATGAATATTTACTATCCTTCATTTAAAAAATATGTCAGATATATATTCCACACACAACACGGAAACACATTTTGGAAATCCAAACCAGGCACCCCTGCTGATGATCAAAACTGCCTGACTTCTGTCCACAGTCAGGGCAGGCTCACTAAGTTGATTTCTCCTCAGAAGCATGTGTTTCAAGTGTGTTGAAATGGACAGACTTGAGTGGTTTGGGTGAGGCCTTTGGCTTCTCCTCTTCAGATGAAAGAATTGAAACAGGGTCAAGGTGAGTGCTAGTCTTAGGATACTTTGTTTCCAGGGGATTCAGTCATTTATTCTAATTCAGAATAAATGCATAAATTTTACTGGCAGGCAGACGATGAAGGGAGGTACAGCTGACGAAAGAACACATTTATAAATTAATTTTTTGGGACAGTCATACTCCATAGATCACACTGGCCTACTACTCACTCATTGAGTAACCCAGGCTGACTTCCACTTCAACATCCTCCCGCCTCTGGCTCCCAAGGGCTGGGCTTAAAGGGGTGTGTCACCTTGTTAATCTCAGAGATATCGTCATAAGAACAGTGCAGTTTGTTGATAGGACCTAGGTGCCAACATTTGTGCTTGTCATGAAGTTGTCCCTAAACCAAACTAAAAGCCACATTTATTTGCAGTGTTAAATATTTAGTGTCTCCGTGGTGGCCATTTCTGGGCTTTCCAAGGGTAGATGCTGAGAACAGGCAACTCTGACAACCAAGACTAGCTGATGATGTTCATGGAGCCAAGTTTCAGAATCTAACAATATTCTAGTTTCAAAACATCCTGTGTAGTTGCATCATTTAGTTGCTCAGTATATTAAAACTATTGCTATGTTAAAACCAATCAGAAGTATGTAATAAAACCCATAATGTGCATAGGATTCCAAGAGAAGAGACACAGTGTGGCTGAGAGCTTCCTGTAGCCTTCTCCTGAAGTGGTGGTGGCCCGCCCCACCCCCCAGCCTTCTGTTGCACAAACCCTAAATTGTCTTATAATAAAAACCTGGAGCCAGATATCAGGGTGAAAGCTGAAAGATCAGAGAAGCAGAACAAGCCACAGCCACCAACCACCTCTTACCTCACCTGCTCCTCAGCTTGCAAGCTCCAGAGTTCCTGTCTCCTCTCTCCTTATATTCTTTTCTCTGCCCAGCTATATCACTTCCTGTTTCAACCTTCCTAGTGCTGGGATTAAAGGTGTGTGATTCCCAAGTGCTGGAATTAAAGGTGCGCGCCACCACTGCCTGACCTCTGTGGCTAACTCTGTGGTTAGCTCTGTCCTCTGATCTTCAGGCAAGCTTTATTAGAGTACAACAAAATATCACCACACTCCTCCTTGGCATCAAGCTCTGAGATGGAGGAATAAAAAGTGGACCTGTAACCCCATAATACAGACCCACTCTCTCCCTCCACAATGACTCCACATTTCGTCTCATCTCTGTTTTATACCCAGTGGTTAGTGCAGTGTCTTCCAATAGGACCTCAATTGTATGATGAACAAATAAACAATAGACACACCAGTGCAAGGGAGGCAATTGGTGGCCCCCGTTGTTTCTCAGTATACTAGAAAAGTCCACTGAGTTGAAATGAAATGTTTTTATGATGCCATTGTGTAAACATAGTCTTACTGATATGGAGACCTTTTCCATGACAACAGCATCCAGTGAAAACATGCCTCTGAATGAATATGCCATCAATATTTCTCATTGTAAATAACACTAAGAAGTTGTGAAGGCATCCCTTCCCGGCAAGGCTTGGGGATTATTGTGGAAGAGGGAGCAGAAATATTGTAAACACCAGAGGCAGTGGGTATCTGCAGCAAAACAGTATTTACTAGACATGACAGAGCAGTTGCGTGAATGACCCCACAGTGGCTGTGACTATTCTCAAGACATGGATCAGATCAGGCCAGCCAAACTTGCAGCCTAGATGGGGGAGGGGCTCATGAAGTTCCTCTCTTAGTGTAGGAGCTATTGGCAATTGATAGCTACTAGGAAAGGCAATCTGTTTTCTTATAAGGGTGTAGACCCTGAGAGGCTACCCATGTTCTGGTAGATGGTCCCAAACCACATATATGTATATGTGGTGCTGAGTGGCTTTTTCAAGATTACATAAGGTTGGGAGTGAAAAGCAATAAGAAAGAAGATAGAGGAGGAATTGGATGGGAAGAGATGGAGTGGGTTTGGTCAAAGCACATTCTACACATATACAACATTCTCAAACAATAAAAATTTTTAGAAAAAGTTGTGAAGGGAGAAAAGAACATTTAAATTGAAGGCTGTCCCAGGATGTGGTTCACCAACCACATACACTGGAACCCCGGCTCCAGTTCCCAGCTCCACTTAAAGCCTGGAGTGATGACACATACCTGTAATCTGGAAGTTGGGGGCAGAAGGAGTTCAAGGTCATCCTTGGCTACATAACCAGTTTGAAGTAAGTGAGCTTGAACTACATGAGATCGTGTCTCAAAAAAAAAAAGAACTAAAACATGCCATGAGGTTCTGCAGCAATTTCAGCACACACTGGTAGAATCCAGGCTTCCGGGTATGCACTACCTTGTCAGGTGGGTTTTGCAGTGTGAATGGCTCTTTGTTCAACCTTTGACTGTGGTCGACAGCTCTCAGCCCTCGGCCAAAGTCAGCCCATTGCATTTGTTCCGTACGCTACTTGAGCTTTACGTTAATTGTTATTTATTGAAAGTAGAACGATTCCTCAAAACTATTCCTCAAAGGAGCTCTCAAGCTTTTGCAAGAGTGAGTGGAAGCACGTGCATCCCCTATCACCGTCCCTACCTGGAACCCCACCTGGGGCTAAGTGTCCATGACACTGGTCAGGCATCTGAGTCCTGAAATGCTTTATGATCCTGTACTACTTATCATTCTTTTGTTTTCTCTGAAAGAAACAGCTGTTTTCATAATCACATGACTTAACAATTTACGTATTTGTGTTTGTATGTATAGATGTGTGCATGCACACACACACACACACACACACACACACACACACACACACACACGTGCACGTGCAGGTGCCCATGTATGAATGCAGGTGTGGGAGAGAGAGGGAAACCTTTGCTGTGGTTCCTAGGGGGCCATCGGCCTTGTGTTTTGACACAGACTCTTGTGGTGGCCTGGAGCTCATGAGGTAAGCTAGGATGGCTGACCTGTGAGCCCCAGTGATCCATTTCTCTCCATCTCCCCAGCATTGTGGTTACAACCCTGAGCCACCACACCCAGCTTTATGAATTTTTCACATAGGTTCTTGGGATCCAACTCAGGGCCTCGTGTTTGTGCAGCAAGCACTTTACAAACTGAGACGTCACCCCATCCCTCTGACCCAAAAAAATGTAAGGTACAAATCGTTTTTTAAAACCCTGAATAACTATTTCTCACACAAGTGGCAAAGCAATATGCATAGTATAATTCCATTTTAAATATAAAAAAAATCACTAAATATCTTTGATAATTGTGTATACACAACATGAAATTTGCTATACAGATGTATTTTTGTTATTTCTGTATTTTCTCTTAGTTTCTTCCTTCCAACTCTATACGTGTGGATGTTTTTTTCTACATGTGCATATGTCCATCACATGCATACCTGGTGCCCACAAGAGGCCGTCAGATTTCCTGAAACTGAAGTTACATACAGTTGTCAGCTACCACGTGGGTGCTGGGAGCCCAACTCAGGTTATCCTGACAGCATCCGGTGCTCTTAACAGTGAAGCCATGTCTCCAGCCACAATATCTTTGTGTTTTTCTGATCTGTTTTCATAGTTCTATATGTTTTTAATCTACCCCTATATTTCCATATTTTTCCACAAGCGGGGAGGAAAAAAAACCAAAAGACTGGACAGACTTAACCCGGCGTGTTTACAGTGATCATGACTGTCTCTGTGTGCCATTAACTGCCATCTGGTTTGGAGATTTGTTTGTTTTCATGCCCTGTCATTTTCACGTTGGTTTTCTGCCTCGTCCACATGGTACACAGTGATGGCGAGTTATTATCTTCTTCATAAGGAGGAAATCTAGCCCTTGGATTGCCCCGTACCTGCAGTTCTCGTTCATTTCCGCCATCTTCCCAGCTTCTTTGTGAGGACTCGGCCCCTTATCTCTTTGTAGATCTGTCCTCTCTGTTTACCTGCCAGCAGCACCCAGCCATGTGTGTTTGTTTTTCTCCTGTGTGTACACAGTGGTCTCTCCGCGGCTGACATCCTGAGGTGCTTCACGCTGGAGTGACTGACAGTGAATCAAAATTAAAAACACCAGTTCGCACTAAAGGTCATTGCCTTATTAGAATTATTCATTCAAATACAATTAACTTACCTCTGCTCTGGGGAGAAAGGGAGAGTTTATGCCGGGGGGGTTGGGACAATGGAAGGGTTCTCCATTTACAGAATTTCTCCCATTTGAATTTTTCCCCCCAACGACTTCATAGATGGAGCCAGCAGCTGGAAATGAGACAGGAAAGCATAGAGGTATTTCCTCTGGTTGACACCACCAGGGAGGGCTGCCATCCTGATGCTGAACAGAGAATAGGATTTGGGACAAATGATTCCTTCAAGGACCTTGCTCCAACAGAGATCTGCAGAACGGCAGAAAGATTGTGCCTACCTTGCCATCCTGGTGGGGAGACACACCTGGAAGGGCCATGGCTCACCACTACCTACCAGGGCAGCCCTATCATTGCTGGGTCATGGCTACCGGTGAAAAATCTAATGTCAGCCTTGGCAATTGCCACAGCAGTGGCAATTTTCCTAGATTGAAAATCTCTCTGTTCTTCCTTCTTCAGTCACCTTTGGCATTGAACAACCTTGGCATCAGAACCTAATAGGCCTTGGAGAGATCATGAAACCTCTCAGAGGCTAAGCTTTCATCTGAAAGAGGGATGGAAGCAATGTCAAGCCAGTGGGTTGTTTTTAGGGATGAAATTGGAGGCAATTTGTAACCCCCTTGATTCTGCAGACAAGCACATAGAAGCACAGACCAGGCTACATAGTGAGCCTCACGGGGGATATGGATGGATAGATAGATAGATAGATAGATAGATAGATAGATAGATAGATAGATAGACTCTCTCTCTCTTCTCTCTCTCTCTCTCTCTCTCTCTCTCTCTCACACACACACACACACACACACACACACACACACACACACACACACATTGTGAGGAGTGCATTCTGATGTCAAACTCTAGCTTCTACATGTACCTGAATGAGCAAGCATACACATATGCACACACATATTTACCTATATACCACATACAAAAAAGAAAGAGAAAATACCAAGTTGAGAGTTTTAGAATTGAACAAGGTGGGCGAGCCTATAATCCCAGCGCTCCAGAGGATGAGGCAGAAAGACAAGATGGAAGTTAGCTTGGCCTAAGAAGTGAGTTTTAGGTTAGCCTAGCTACAGAGGCAGAACCAAAACTGGACTGTATTATGAAAATTGTTGACAAGAAAACCTAAATAGTTAAAGAAAATTTGACCATTTATAATAGGTGTGTGGTAATATATTGTGTGCCCCAATAAAGTTTTCCTAGGGATCAGAGGACAAAGCAAGCCACTAAATTAGACATAGAAGTCAGGCAGTGGTGGCACACACCTTTAATCCTATCACTCGGGAGGCAGAGATCCATCTGGATCTCTGAGTTCAAGGTCACACTGGGCTACATGAGAGAAGCAGAACCAGGCAGTGGTGACACACGCCTTTAATCCCAGGAAGTAATATGGCAGGACACAGAAAGGTATATAATGTGTGAGGAAACAGGAACTCTCTCTCTCTCTCTCTCTCTCTCTCTCTCTCTTGAGGCTGAGGATTTCATAGAAGTAAGCTAGTAGCTGGCTGTTCTGCTTCTCTGATCTTTCAGCTTGCACCCCAATATCTGGCTCTCGGTTTTTTTATTATAAGACCTTTTAAGATTCATGTTACGTAGGTGAAACTGATTTAGGACAAAATCTTGTACCTCCTGAATCTGGATTCCTAGTACCATTCAAGAAGGTGCCTGGATGGCCAAGGTTGGTAAAACACAATGCTCAGGTCAACTAGAAGGGGTTGCCATCGGGGTTGAGTCTGGCCAAAGACAGTAGGAAGTCTTGAAAATCAGGGAGATGCGTCTGCACCATGTTGGTACACCACCTCACAAGGCCCATGTTTGTTCTTCAGGCTCACAGATGTGTTTTAGAAGATACTGTCAAGTTAGAGTTGCTGAGGTATAAATTCATTCTTTGGGCCAAAAACATCCCCCAACGATAATTCCAAGAGCTCAATGAAGAGACCCCAGAAGACCGTCCGATTCGAGCCTGCGATTGGCCCGACACATGGCAGCTGGATCCCGCTCAGCCCACTTTCTTTGAGAGTTTTGTTCTTTTCTTTAAGCTTTCTCTAACTCCTCGTGGCCCTGGGACCATAGCAAAGCTCACCAGAGAAACAGACTTGGTGTATAATTATAGATATCAGAAAGCAGGAGGTTTTACTTTCTCTGAGAATGAAACACCAAAGTCAGGTCAAGAGTGGAGTCAAGCGAGCAGCCTGACTGTTTTGACTTCTCCAAAGGCCGTGGCTTCAGATAAAGCAACAGCCTCCTGCACACACTGCCCCTGCACTCATGAGTCAGGATTGATGACAAGTCAAAACATGGCGTGTTTACTCAGCTTTTGTGTGGACGCAGTGGCCAGGATCATGGTGGCTCTGGACATTAATAGATAAATAAGACCCATAAACACGGTAAAGGGAGAGGTTTGTTTTCCAAACCAGGAGATGCCTCCTTCCTATACCTTTCAGGGTCACTTTTGAGGAGAAAATTCCTACCAATTTGCCTATTCACATGGTTCAGGTTTCTTCAGAAGGTTTTTCAAAGCAGTCGCTCATCCATACTCCGAGTTTTATGGTTTCTGGGGTGAGCACAGCTGACGTGTTAGGCCAGCACTCTCTCTAAGAGGTTGTCTCATGCAGCTTAAGATAATTAGCAACGGCCTGAAATTTACCCACTAGAACTCAGAAGCAACCTCTGAATTGTCACCATCTAAAACGTCTTCAGGCCTGGTTAAATGTCCCCTGGGAGGTGGAAAGATTCCCACTTGCAAAACCTCTTTTGGCCTAGCGTTTTGAATGTACCCACCAGAAGATAAGGGTTCTCAGAGCCACCAAAGCCCAGCCACCAGCAATAGGGGCCTCCAATATACTAAACGTTTCTAAGATGGTAACTTAAAATTGCTCACAATATTGATGGCGAAATTAAATTGAGCCATTATTCACCAAAAGAAAATAGCAAAAAGTGATTCTTAAGTAGTGAGAGTAAAGGGCTAGCCTGGCATGGCCTGAAGGGGTGGGTGTTCCAGCTTTTTTCCCCCTGTAGATCATCCTGTAGTGAACCGAAAGAACAATTGTCTTAGATTTCTCTTTCAGGAAATGCCACACCAGCTCAATGGGAATACACATGTGAGGTCATTTTTTTCTTGCTGACTAAAAACATCCTCTTGAAACATTTGACTCATTTCTTCCTACCGCTCGAGTTTACCCCACATTTTAAGAATTTTTCTGCTTATCTATCTTCTTGGTGCTTCTGGTGTTATAATGAGGCATTTGTTATAAACATGAGTGACCATAATCAGATTTTAGTCTGAAACCGTATCCAGCCAAACTTCTGGAGGAAAGAGAAGTGTAGACGGTGTTAACTGCAGAAACAGTTAATACAATTTAAATAAAAAGGTTTATGGCTAATTTCAACTCATTTAGTGAATTGTAATTACTGATTACCTATAGATCCTCCATAGCCTGGTATTTGAAAGATCAAAGTTAGTGAAAAGTCAGCATGTAATTAGTTTCTTGCTTTGGAGTATTAGGTAGAATTACTGCAAAGAGGCAAAACTATCATTTTATAGAGACCCTTAGGAAATTTATAATGATGGTAGATAAATATATGCATACAATATCAGTTGGTATGCTCAAATTGAATTTTCGTGTGGAAACGTGGTTGGGGTTGATCACAATACACGGGAATGTTCTTATTTTAATATTGGTGGATGTTATTATTAGAGAATCATATCAAAAGATATGTCACCAGGGAAAAATATCATTTATAAATCACTAATGAGTCCCAAACATTGTTTGGCTTGGAGGTATGCAGCATTCCTTCACAATGTGCATTTATGATCAAACACAGGACAGAATGCAGACAGGAAAGGAAAGGAGCTGGATTTTATTTCACTCTGTTCAGGAATATCCCTCCGGTTCTGTGACTGTGTCGCATTGCCTCTTCCTCGAAAAAGAGTGCATTTAGCTAACGATTTTTATTGCATCTAATTGGTGAGTTAGCTGTTGAGTTAGCTAATGCAGGATTACACAGGTCATGGATTATGTAGGTATTCCTACATCTGTGTGATGTGCAGATGTACAACTAGTTTGTCTAGGACAACATACCAGAAAACCTGCTAAGTGACAGCAGATATCGTCTGAGGACTTTGTAAAGATTCCTTACCTTAAAATGAAAGGTGGATTTAGATGACTGTCAGTCTGTGTAACATAGATCTCAATGCCCTTGGATAGTATTTTATCATAAAACTAAAGTCATTTCATGAGAAGAATCTTAGTCAGACTTGTGGGTACTTCAAGGCCCCTCGATACATCTGACCTGCAACTAAATTGTCTCAGGAAAATTAAGACTGTCTTCTGTGCTTCACTCAGGTGTGCTACCCACCCTGTGGTGTGTGTGTGTGTGTGTGTGTGTGTGTGTGTGTGTGTGTGCATGCGGACACACCAGAGCATGCATGTAGGGTAGAGACATCAACATTGGTTCTCTGTTCTTACCTTCCACCTTATTTGAGACAGGGTTATCTTTTGCTATTTCCTGCTGTGTTCTCTGATGCCTCGCCTGGGAGCCTTCAGGGCTTCCTTTGTTTTAACTTTCCATCTCACGTAGGAGTGATGGAGTTACAGGTGTGCCCTACCACCCCCAGCTTCAAGTGGGTTCACAGGATCAGAGTTTGGGGTCCTCATGTTTGTACAATGAGCACTTTGCCCACTGAACCACCTCCCCAACTCCCATGCCTTACTCATTAATGATAGGGAATAAACCATTTTTCTCAATCCAATGAGCTGTCAGAATACGGTTCCAGTCTCACCTGCTCTCTTAGAAAAACCCACTACCTGTGTCAAGAATAATCTAGAACTGTGTTTTGTGGTGTCTGGATGGTTCATCCATTCTCCTGCCCTTCCTGGGTCATCCTTAAACCTTAAACCTTGTTCTGATCACTGGGGAGCTGTTCCCAGAAGCACCGCTTTTCTCTGAGACAGCGCCGTCTCGCTTTACTAATGACTCGTGATTACCTGGAGTCTTGAAAAATCCTTTCTTACTCCTGCTGTGTAGACCTGGTGGCTCACATAACTAAGTGTCTTCTTTATGGGGATATCTGGAGACTTTCGTTTCTTGTCTTAATATCAGTAATAGTTCCTTTCCCAACAAACTGGATTGCTTTTAATTTTATGAAAAATTCCAGTTGTGTGACTTTGCCATCTTTCCCTGTCAATGTTCATTTCCAAGAACTTGAGAGTTAAATCAGTCTTCCTTAACGTGAAAAGGATCCAATGATAAACAAACGTGGTTCAAATCCCCTTCTTCATTTCATTTACTGTCCCTACACACGTTCCCTTCCATAATCTTTCTCACTTACTTCTTCTAGCTTACCTCGTCTTGCTCTAAACTATGTCTTTGTGAGTCATTTTAAATATTTCTGGGAATCAAACAGATACAATACAATAAAATTACTGTTGTCTAGAGACCATACAATCTGGTGTTTTTTTCACATTAACTAATAAGCTAGGCAGGTCTTCAGGGAAATCAGAGCGGCCAATTCTCATGTTTTCTGTAGTTTAATCATGAAATTCTTATAATTCCTTCCTGAGGTATCACGCCACCGATTCATTGACTCTTGGCTGGGATAGGCTGGCTGATTCAAAAATGGGGAAACTAGAAATTTTAAGATGGGAAAGAAGGATTCAAAGAGCAGTGTGATATGTTTACAGGAATGTCGTGAAAGCCTGCAGGCATGGATACAGGGATATACAACTTTGGCATCATGAGAATTACAGAGGGGAAGCTGGGTAGGGCAGTATCTCATGACTTGCTCAGTTTCCCTGTGCTACAGTAGAGAATTACTAACTGTTCCTAATAAATTCCTACCACTTGTCACTCTGGAAGATGCTAAACAGGGTTGCCCAGGTATGCAGCTTCCAGACTGTAACAGCATGTCTCCTCCAGTTTTCTCCTACTCTTTATTTGCACAGTACACAGCATAACCCCATGCATTTCCTGTCTTCCTCACACAGAAGTCACTTTTATTTATTTACTTACTTACTTATTTTGGGCTTCAGTTGATGGTATGCTGGTGTGTAGTTAATGATTTCTTAAGGTTTCCCCCAGGGTTCTCCTGCTAAAGTGAAACCCATTCATATCACACCTCTTCTGTGTCAGAAACCAGTTCACATACTTTGGCTAAGCTCGGTGAAAATCATTTTATATTACCTCGTTTTTCCGAATTGAAAAAGACAATGTTGATTTGCAGCAAAATATTGGCCTGAAGACAGTGGGCAGTGGTAGGCACCGTCTTAACTCTTTGTAATACAATGACAGCTTGTTTATTGGAGCTGTTTGATAAGGAGGCAAGAGATAGGCGGCGACGCTTCCTTGTGATTATTTGTACTCTTAGTCAATGGTACAGAGTAGATCTAACATAGCAATGAATACTTAAGAGCAAATTAACTTATATGTAATCATTTTAAACTTTACCAGATGCTACAAACTTAATCTATATTGTGAGTAATCTGAACAGGAGTTCCTTTGGAATGGGGGGGGGGGGCGCTGTGGCTGGAAAGGAGGTGTTATAATTTAAGAATGAAATGTCCCAATACACCCATGTGTTTGAACTCTCGATCCCTAGCTAGAGATACTCCTTGAGGTAGGGCCTTGCTGGAGGAAGTGGGTTACTGGAAATAGACCTACTTCCTGACTGTGGATGTAATATAATCAGCTTCCTAACTCTACAGGCACCAGGCCTATCTAGGCATGGTGAGGTGGATATATTTGACATGTAAGCAACAATAAATCCTTCCCTCTTTAATTTGCTTTTTGTTATGTATTTAGTCAGAGCAATGAGAAAAGTAACAAAGGCAGGAGGGTTCTAGAATCATGAGAACATCTGTTTCTTCATCTGAACACTGATTAGAGAAATGCTGTTTTTAAAAATTTGTTATACTCTGTACATATGCATGTTATCACTTAAATGTACAAGGTCTCATGTTGGGTACTTGGTCTACAGTTATTTGAGGCAGTTATAAAATCCTCTAGACATGCTGTCTAAATGACAGATATAGGTCACATGTAGCCGACCACCAGTTCTAATTTCATTCTCTGCTTCCTGATCCTCTAAGACTTGAACTTCAACCTCGTACTGCTACCATTAGAGATGCAGATGCCATGCCTTCCCCTCCACAATAGATTATATCCCTGAAACAATGAGCCAAAGAGAACGCAGTCATCTTTGAGTTGATTCTGTTGGGGATTTGTCATGGCCATCAGAAAAAATAACTGAGACACAATGTTAAAAGAATTTTTATGATGTTTCTAAATAGCTATTAATAGGACCAACTAAATATAGAATAATCACCTCTATAACAAGATGCTAGGCTAATATTTTTTTGAATGAAGTAAGAAACTTCCCATGTGTTGATTTAGAAATATCCCAAGGTGTCCTGGAGGGGTATCTAAAAGTGTAGTGTGTGTGTGTGTGTGTGTGTGTGTGTGTGTGTGTGTGTGTGTTGGCATGCACTCAAAAGAGACTACTTATCTATGCATAGGTATTTCTATTTTAGAGCACACTAAATTCCTGAGTAACAGCCAAAAAATTCAAATAGAAGGCTGAAAGCAATGGAAATCAAGATGGAATTGAAAAATCTAGTAACTCAACTAGAAAACTCAGGAGAAAGCCTACAATGAATGGCTCACATAAAAGACAGAATGTCAGAACTTGAAGATAAAGAAGAGGAATTATAGCATGCAAACAAAGAATGTGAAAAGTTTAAAACATGACACAACACACACACACACACACACACACACACACACACACACAGGAAAGAGCCTTACAGGAACTGTGGGATACCATAAAAAGACCAAACCTTTGAGTTAAAGAAATAGATGAAGGAGAAAAATCTCAGGTCAATGTTATAGACCAAATCTTCCACAAGACTGTAGAAGAAAACTTCCCCAAACTCTGGAAAGACACCGCCATGCAAATACATGAAGCACACAGAACACCAAAAAAATAGGGCCAAATAGGAAACATCCCATGGCATATCGTAGTCAAAGGACCAGATATCTGGAACAAAGGAAGAGTACTGAATGCTGCAGAGATAAATCACATATAAAGGAAAGCCTATCCAAATAACTGGTTTCTTAGTAGAATTAATTACAAATGGGATTCTATACCAGTTGACAAAGGCTTTGAATCAAATGGATAGGAGAGAAAGAGATTGAAGTCGGCTTCAACAAGAAGGTGGATTGCATACATTATATAAAAATTCAGCAATATTTTAGAAATTTTAAGCTTATAGCCCTGAATGACACACTCATTTTGTGGTTTCTGCTACCATTGATGGCTTGGTTTAGGTAACTGAAGATCACTGTCACAAGCCTTTAGGTTGTATCCAGCCACAGGTAGAAACAGAGTCATAATGAGTAATGATATTTGTCATCTGTCTAGTCTCAGTGAGCAAACACAACTTTTTATGTGCATTATTTCATTATCTCTGAAGCTCTGATGACATCGAAACACTTAAGACATCTTAGATTCCAACAAGAAATGAGACTTTTCTCTCTTTGCTTTGTTTTATTATTCTTTTTGTTTTTGAGATAGGATTGCATGTGGCCCACACTGGCTCCTAGCTCTCTGTGTAGACAAGGATGGATTTGGACTCCTAACCCCTACCTACCTCTCTGCTAGGATTACAGACATGCACCATCACACCCAATTTATGCATCACTGGGGATTGAACCCAGGGCTTTGTGCATGCTAGGCAAGCACTCTACCAATTGCGCTACAGCCCCAGGCCCCTCACTTTCTCTTTGAAATCAAGAGTACAAGTCACTTCCATCATTAGCCTAATCCAATCAAGCACACATTCCCTGAATAAATGAGGAAGTCTGACATGCCACACAATCCCCTCTATGACTACTTTGAAAATCTGTCAAAAGCCTTTTCTGGAACAAATGCCTCCCTCCTCTTTGTCTGCCCTGTCTCCTTCTTCCTCTTGCTTCTGCCACTGTGTAAATCTCACGCTCTACATCAGAGAGCAAGTTTTTATCAGAGACTCCACATTTAAGGATTGAGGCATGTGGCTCCCTAAAATAGAAAGCTTTGTGACCTTTCTCAAAATCCTCCCTATCCCATATATCCTTCCCAGATACACAGCCCATTCTTTCTGGGGAAGGAGCAGTGTAAAGAATGCACAGCCAGCGAGAGGCTTTGGAGCCCAGCGGGGCCGGATGGATGTATGCATATACATGGGATCAGGGTGAACCGGATGGACCGTCTCTCCCAGTGAGCGAAAGTCTTAAACCGAGATTAACCTTGAAGCTCAAATTAGATAAAAACAAATAGAAATTTCTCCACAGGAATAAGAGCTTAATATAAAGGAGAAGTATTCCGTAGCCCACATAACTTTAATTAAGATGAAAGGGTTTCCGAGTATCTGCTTCCTCGACAATCTTATGTTTAAAGATGTGTGTTGCGCTCAGCATGAAGGAACTAGTCTACGCAGCTCATTATTCACTCTTCCAAAGGCCTACTTTGGGAGCTCCTTTGTAAAGCCTGAGCATTCACTGCCAATTTCCTCCCCAAGTGTGCCTTCCTCTAGGCTTTTGTTACATTCTCAGGGAATCTGGAGACACCTTGACTACAAGACAGGTACATGTTGTAGCCCAGACACCCCTTCTAGTTGACATCAGCAAGGATAAGCACACCTACTTTCCCCAGGAGCTGCAGAAAGTTGGGGGAAGGGGATGGCCAGCTGCTTGTGTGATTTCTCACATGGAATTTATTAGGACAAGTCTGTTTTTTAAGATAGGGAACATCTATCAGGCATCAGTGTGGGCACAAAACAAAACGCAGCTAGTGCGTAAACACATTGAAAGGCTAGAAAAACTTCCCTGGTGTTGCTGAAAGATTGACAGGAGGTTTTGAAAAGCCACCATAGTGGTGGAGTTTTGATGTTTGGGATAAAGATCCTTCCATTTCCTTCTCTGCTTTTAAATGATAGTTGGGTAACAGGATTTATAGTGCAGCTTGGTTAGAAACAGATGCTCAAGGCATATCACAGAACCATCCAGAAAAGCAGTTCAGTGCGCACATGTTATCCCAGCGGATGTGCTGAGCTGGCCTCAAGACTTGCTCACCATGTGATCAGTGATGTGCCTTCCCTCAGCCTCAATTCCCAGCCTGTAAAATCAGTCACAGTAGTGCTTATATCATGGCGAGAGGATTAAATTGGAAAATGCATACAAAACCTAAGTGAGAATGAGTCACAATAAGTATTTAAGTAAATTCGAGACATTTCTTCACATTGTTAAAGAGAACAGATGTCCAAGATGCACGTGCATGGACTATTTTCTGATGGTTGAACTTCACTTCTAAGTGGGATCGTTGGTTGATTATTTAACTAGTTGTTTAGCCTCCTGAAGCCATTGTTTCCATGGTGGTAAGTCATAGATTATGTTTGCTGGCTTTAAAGAGTTGTTGTAAACATTAAGAAAGATAGTGTATAAGGCACTGCTTGGGAGTAGGAAGGGCTTAATGAATGTGCGACAGCGGTGATTCCTAAAATCTGCACACAGGTATTGGCAAGGCCTCGTCTTGGGGATGATAGGATATGGAAGATAACTATGATTATCTTTTATTATTATTATCTTCATAGGTAAGGTTAAAGTTGTTGATAAAATAGAAGGCATATACTTGATGCAGAATGAAAGGCGAAAACCAGAGGACTGCCCCAACCAAGCTTTTGTCATTAAAAACAAAAATAGGGGCCTATATCCAAGTATAACAAGGCTTAACAAGGCTGGTGTGGTAGTTTGAATGTAATTGGACTTCATAAGCTCATAGGGAGTGGCATTATGAGATGTGGCTTTGTTGGAGTAAGTGTGGCCTTGTTGAAGGAAATGTGTCACTGTGGGGGTGGGCTTTGAGGTCCCCTTTGCTCAAGCTTCACTCAGTGTGACATTCAGACGACTTCCTGTGGCCTGTGGGTCAAGATGTAGGACTCTCAGCTCATTCTCCACACCATATCTGCCTGCACAGCACCATGTCACACCATGGTGATAACGGACTATGTCACACCATGATGATAATGGACTAAGCCTCTGAAAATGTAAGCCACTCCAATTCAATGTTTTCCTTTATAAGAGCTGCTGTGGTCATGGTATCTCTTCACAGCGATAGAAACCCTATCCACCAAGGCTTCTGTCCTTTGGAAATTCACAGTACCAATGACTTTTTGTTGTTGTTTGTTGTTGTTTTAAAGCAAAGACAGTTCACAGTGCAATAAAGTGAAGAATTCTATTTTATACTGAGTTTTCAAGTCTTATTTTACCACAGCCCACTTTCCCCCTATAGTGCCTATCATGAATAGGCTGGTTGAAACATACCCTGCTATATGAATATAATCAGAAATAAAGTGCTCTAATGCATTCGGGTCAGATTACTGCTTCAGAGCCTACATGAGCAGCAATTTCTCACAATTTTGTGAATTAATACCCTACAGAAATATTACTCAAAGCGTTGCTTGCATAAAGTTCAATGGCATAAAGTCCATCAACACCCAAATTGGACTTGTTCACATCAGCAAGGAAAAATAAATATGTATCAATTTAACAGAAACCCAAGATGGTTGAGTGATCCAGCCCACAGGACCCTTTCCCTGACAGAAAGAAGCAAGTTGAAATACCCCAGGAGAGGGAGGGCTAGTGTTAGGAATCAAGACTGATCGATCGGCAGTGCCACACAGACTTCAGAGCACTTGTTGTTTTCTTTTATCAAAAAAAGAAAGGAAGGAAGAAAGATAGGAAGGAAGGAAGGAAGGAAGGAAGGAAGGAAGGAAGGAAGGAAGGAAAGAAGGAAGGAAGGAAGGAAGGAAGGAAGGAAGGAAGGAAGGAAAGAGAGAGAAAATTCCTCTCCCCCGCTTTCTTGAAATATCAAGTCTTCTGTCCCTCACTCATAATAAAAAAGATACCAGTGTTAGAATATATTGCCTCATTGCAATGATAAATTAGAAATGGAGACTGTTTATCATAGCAGGATGACATTAGGGAGAAAGCAGGATTGTAGTCAACTGAGACAAACACTGTGTTCAGTGGGGTTCAGCCTCTCTCTCGGAAGCACCGCGTCAGTGCCTCAGACTGTGAAACTTTAGGTTCTTACAGGAATCACAAGATTATCCATTTTTATCTGGTATCTCTTTGTATATTTATATTTAGTGAAATAAATGGCCATTTGTGTCCCTAAGTAACAAGTTTATTCACACTTCTCAGGATCATGGGAACTATATGTTACTGGGTACTCAGGAGAAGCAGCGTCTGTTTTGTTTTGGTGTGTGTGTGTGTGTGTGTGTGTGTGTGTGTGTGTGTGTGTGTGTGTGTGTTTTGTTGGCTTTTCGTTTAATTTTAATTTTATTTTATACATATGGGTGTTTTGCCTGCATGTATATCTATGCACCATGTGCGTGCCTAGTACTCACAGAGACCAGAAGGTGTCAGATCTCCTGTGATTAGAATTATAGACAATTATAGACAATTAGCCACTGTCTAGTGCTGAGACTTGAACCCAGGTCCTCTGGAAGAGCAGTCAGTGCTCTTAACTGCTGAGCTGTCTCTCCAGTCACCGCAACATCTGTTTTAATATAGTTAGATCTAGCCCTTAGGCATCCCCCAGTTCAGATCAGAATCTCTAAGCATATTCAGGTCTCAATAGTAGGTTTGGAGTCAAGGAAGAACAGAACAGCACATCTCCCTGCTATCAGTGATGGAGCCAGCCCTTTACAGTGACTGTCTTATTCATTTATTCCTACTGTAATTTGGATGCATTTCCCCCAAGTCTCATACGAAAAAGCTATTGGAGCTATTGGAAGGTGGTGTATTCTGTTGAAAGAGATTGTTGAACCATGGCCTTTCTCTTCTTCAGTGTGTATTCTCTCTCTCTCTCTCTCTCTCTCTCTCTCTCTCTCTCTCTCTCTCTCTCTCTCTCTCCTTCATTCCCCCTTACCTCTGTTTCTTGGTATCTGTCTCAGCTTCCTGGCTCAAAATGTACACACTCACCCTGATAAACACTCCTGTAGTGATGTGTTGCATTCACCAGAGACCCAGAGCATGGGGCCTGTGGATCTTAGAGTTAAATTTACAGATGCAAGAGCGAACTAGAACAACTCTTTACCTCCCAACTGGCCTGCATCAAATATTTCATTACAGAAGATGGAAAGTATATTAATACAAATCTAATGAAATGTGAGAGCCTAGGCACTCCTGTGAAATACAGGTCAATGCCCAGGAGTAGGATAACAAGTCCCTTCTCCCAAAGTTAGGGACAGTTAGTGGTATGGTATAGAATTTTCCACCCATGGTATAGCCTCGATACTACCGAAGTTGAGTTTTTTTTTGTTGTTGTTGTTGTTTTTTAAACATTTCAGCTTTCAAAGGTTCAGATTAGAGATGCTCAGTCTGTCTTGGACTTTATTTTCCTGATTCATTCCTACCCATTAACATCCTCTTCTTACTGATAAGTGAAAGAAAGAAGCCGAAATTATTGAAAAATTTGTCAAGGACTAACTCTTAAAATATAATTTTTTCTGGGTTGGTGGCACACCTTTAATCCCAGCACTCAGAAGGCCAGGGCAGGTGGGTCTCTGTGAGTTTGAAGCCAGCCTGGACTACACCGTGAGTTTTAGCACAGACAGGGTTATGCAGAGAAACCTAGGCTCGAAAGACAACAACAGCAACCACAAAAAGATGAAAGACTATGAAGAGTTCAAGGTCGGTAGTCGCTCTGATGACTTCACTTCACAGTTTTTGTATGTTTTGCTTTGGGTTGGGTTGGATTGCTTTGTGCCTTTTTTGGAGGGTCTGTCACTTGGTCCAGATTCTGGATCCTGGCAGGTACAAAATAAATAATGACACTGTGTCCTTGAGCCTGCCTACTTGTTTTCTCCTTGTTACAATCGTTGGCGCACTCGTGTTTTCAAAAGTCAAAACTGAGATCCTCAAGCCGAGTCATACCCTTAGTCATATGACATGATGTTCCCTGTAACACCCAGCTTCTGGAATGGTGTTACAATCAAAAGAATTTTCCTACAGAGCAAAGAAAGCAATGAACGCTCTATGTGCTTTGTGGGAAAAAAAAAAAAAAAGCCAAAATTAACATCTTTTTGCTTTTGCATTCCGTGCAGAATATTTAATTCAGCCCTGGGTTGAGAGTTTTTAGGAATTTTAAAAATCATTTGTTGAACTTAGGGCTTGACTGCTCCTGTGAAGTCCATCATTTCCTGGTATTAGATACAGCTTTTCATTTAATTAATTTTAATACAGTAATTTATTTTTATATTTTCCTCTAATCTTGTCAACCCAGTGTGGATTTTGCTTTTAATAAAGTACAGGGTAAGCTACTTAAAGTGGGCTAATTGGACGAAGCCTGGCTTGTCCATCTGATGAGAACGGACATTTGAAGGAATGTAGGGGCTGGAGAGGACAGCCGTGGAAAGGGAAGGAATGCGTGCTTAGAATCTCCACGGGGCCAGAGATAAGGTAGTGCTTGCCAGGTTCAGAAGGTGGAGGTGTGACCCCCAAGAGGGACTTCAGAAAATTCCTCTCCCATTTGGCTTAAGCAGCAGTGCATACCAGCTAGCTGTTAGCAGAGAGAGGAGGGAAAAGATAAGTATAAGTTGTAATTCCCTATACAGTCCTGTATGCAGTCTGTCCTTTAGATCTGTCCTCTGGTAGCATGGTGGAGATATGCCTATGCACCCACTTTATCTGCTCTCTTAGCTCTGAATCTTTATTTTTATTTTTATTTTTTTTATCCTATAGGCAGGCTAGAATTCTCTTCTTTTCAAAGAATCCTGCCTTCCATTTTGGTTTTACTTCAGCAGAGACTATGTGAGGGGGCCTGAATGGGCTAGACTCTGGAGTTTAAAGAATGAAATGTATTACGTCCAAAAGAAGGTTCCATAGTATCAAAAAAGAAGCCCCAAGAAGACCTTAACCATCGTTGAGCTGAGCCTGCCCTGTGCTCAGTTAGACTACTGAGATGTAGTTAGCGGTCAAGGTCAGATGTTTGGAAATGAGGCTGTTTGGGTTTGAGCTGTGTACGAAGCATTGTGTAGGACTGTGGACATTTCCATTTATAAACTGAGTATATACCACCTTCTACCTTGGTGTTCTTAGGAAATTAGACTAGTCAGTAGAAAACATGATTCTCCGTGGTAAGCTCTGTGTATGAGCTAATATTGATTATTTTTCGGGGTGACTGAAGCCCAACCCTGAATGGCTTAAGCCATGGGAGTTCATTGACTCGCTTGATACAGAAGTGCCAAAGCAAAAACCAGCTGCAGACAGATGTGCAAATTATTTCTTCACATCGCCCTATCCCTCTGCCCCTTCTCTTAACTGATGCCTCTCTCAGGCAAGTTCTCACTGATGTTTTCCCTATCCCCACCACCACACACACTGGACATAGGCTACTCCCCCAAATCAAATGAGAGGTTCTGCTTTCTTAGGGCCCCAAACTCCTATGCCCCACCCACAGCTGTGGTGATATTTTATTTATGCTGAAATGTGGTGATATTTTATTTGTATGTTAATGAATAAAGTTTGCCTGGAGATCAGAGGACATAGATAGCCAGCCATAAACAAAAGTCAGGGGGTGGTGACTTCTTCCGATCACATGGCAGGCAGAGTCTCTGTGCGTTCAAGGAGACAGTTAATTGTGGTGACTCACACCTTTAATCCCAGTACCAACCATAGAGACCTGGAGGTCTGTACAGAGGAGCGGTGATGAGGAAATGAGGTAGCTGGGCTAAGAGGCAATGAGAAGGCAGAGCAGCAAGGCAACAAAGGTGCAGGTCAGACAGGAAGAAGCTGGTTCTCTTGGGAAGCGACGGCAGTGTGGTGAGCTAAGGTTAGCTGGTGATTTCCTATTTCTCTGATCTCTACGACTTTCACCCCTGTATTTGGCTCTGTGTTTCTTATTTAATAAGACTGTTTAGAAATTCATCTACACACAACCATGTTTCCATGGACAAATTTAAGAGAGATGACCAGCCCTAGAGTGTTCCCTGGAGTGGGATTCCTGGCACTCAAGACAGGCAGACCCATACATATCACATGCTGTGCTGCCCTGCCGAGGAGTAACGATGTGAAAGGTGCCTGGAAGAAGAGGGGAAGAGGCAAATGTAGACACAGAACGTGTGGGTGTGGTACAGAAACATGGCCGACCGACAAACCATGGTCTTTTGAAGATCCATGTTTGCAAGAAAAATTTCCCTCTTCGTGCTGGAGCTTTGGTGTCATGGGCACTAAGGGAATTCACCACAAGAGCAAGCCCTGGGTTTCCCAAATGCGTTTTACAATAGAACTTAACGGTGGACCTGTTTCAATGGCTTACATTAAAATATATTTTGTCTATAGTCTAACCACCTCCACCGTGGCTGTATTAAAGATCATCTCTAAAATGTTCCCCAGACAAAAACAACAAGAGTCAATCATTCAGCAGCATTCCTTGAGCAGAGATTCTGTTCTTACAGTGAACTTGCTCTTCAAAGTAGATTAACCCGATTCAATGTATGTCTGTTTATGTACATACACGGTGGTATAGATAGACAGACAGAGACAGACAGACAGATAATTCCAGCACTCAAGAGGCTGAGGCAGTAGTCATGCAAGTGTGCAGCCAGACTGGGCTACCCAGCAAGAATATATGAGTGCTGGGATTACAGGCAAACACTGCTGCACCTGACCCCCCTCCATCACTCCCTGCTGGAACACACCTCCACCTCCATTCTTTCTCAGGCCCACCACCTTCTCCTCTGACAGGCCTCTCACCCTTCCAACATCAGAGAAAATGTGGCTGCGCTAACGGACAAGTGGGCAGAGGATGCGAGTGAAGAGGCTGGTCGATGAGCACACACATCAATAAGAGCGTGTTGATCGCTGTCCTCATCGACTGCATTTTTCTCAGCATTTGAAGCAGGCAAACAGAGTAAGAGGGGACTCACAGCCGGGGTGAGTGGCAGAAGATATTGGACAAGTAGGCTCAGTGAGCTGGCTTGGCAGTAGAAAGGGCCCAGCTGAAGTTTAAGGTTTCAAGGAGCTGGAGGTGTACCTGTAACAGCCTTGCCTAGGGACAGCAGTGATAACTGATCACAGAGATGTAGGAGGGGCAGGCAGGTAGACTTGGTAAATTTGGATAAAGAATTTGGATTTTATTCCAATGAACCCTTGGGTAAATTTTCAGTACTTCTGGACCGCACTAAAATCTTGACACAAGAAGGAAGCAAGAATTAATTCGTAAGTGTTCATTAAACTAACAGGTCAAATCTTCTGGTTATTAAGCATCTTTAATTCTTTGAACAGCTCTTAGCATTGTTCCAACCTTCATCTCCAAATTGCTCTTTTCTAGGACTTTGCCCTGTGGATTCAACTCTAAAAGTTGTCTCAATGAGGTGAGGGGCAATTATCTAGTGTGCATCCCCTGGGCAGAGATATCACTATAACCTTATATTTAACATTTGGAATAAATGTAAATATATTTATATTTCATCATATTGGAACAAATATAAGCACACACATTTTACAAATAATTGGAGGTAAAAAGATTACATGTGTACATACGAAGCTTCAATGGGCAAGCCTGGCCAGAAATCCATTTCCTTGAGTGTGGAGATTTGTACGAAAGCTAGGATTTCTCTTCAGTGGGTTTTTTTTTCTTTCTCTTCCTTGGCATTTTCAGAAAGAGCCCTTTGCCCTCTTCTGAGGATGCTAATTATATCATCATTATCTCAGAAAAAATTCACAAGCATGATACGCATTCAAAAATCTTGAAATTATAAAATATATTCACATTGGATAGAAAATACATGATTTAAAGATTCTTATTTGATGACTGGTTACATAGGGTTAAGTGAAGAATTTACTGGAATGAAATGTTCACTGTAATATTGATTAGGATGCATGCTTTTTAATTTTATATAATATATCAACATTCCTTTATGAAGCTGCAATTTAGTTAATATAGTATGGCTGGGTAGTTTGTTTAGTGTCTCTGTTAACTTTTTGAAAAAGTATTTTCTGTGATGAACATATATTCTTTTTATGGTGAAACTAAAATTAGACACTATAATTTTTCTTGTGTCTAGAGAAAATTAGTGATTGAAAAATATCCTAGTGCTTTTTTCTCTCAGTAGAGGGGCTACCCACACTTAGGAAATGAATGTGACTTTTCTGGTGGCCACGACAAAATCCCTGTCAATAACAACTTAAAGAAGTGTTTATTCTGGCTCACAGTCGGGAGGCGTGGTGGCAGGAACACCAGGTGCCTAGTCACAGCACATCCTCCGCCACGACATAAAAAGGAATAAATGCTTGTAGGCTAACTCCTTTCTCCACTTTAATTCAGTCTTGAACTCCAGCCCATTGGATTGTGACCCCCAAATTAGGCTCTTTTCTTCTCCATTCAACTTCTCTGGAAATATTGCCTGAACATGACAGGCGGAATGTCCCTAGGTGGTTTTGAATGCAGTCGAGTGGATGATGAAGATTAGCCTGAGCAGGTAGCATGCCACAGAGCAAGGGCCACCTGTGTCCAGGTGTCATTTCCTGGAGTGTTGGTTGATGGCTGTCTTCCCACAAAACTTTCAACGTGGGGGAGACAGGAAGCAGTTTCCTAAATTTCAATGTATTCAAAAGTAATATGATGAAAAGAAAGAACTGGTTGAGATTTGGGAATAAAATTTAAAGCTGTTTAACTGAGACTCAGATCTTATAAAATGATGCTCTCTCTCTAATTTGTTTAACATTCATGTGGCAAACACATGAGAGTGTATTGCTTATTTGACAAATATTGTATGCCAGAGCTACCTCTCCCTCCTCCTCCTCCTCCTCCTCCTCCCTTTCTTCCTCCTCCTCCTCCTCTTCCTTCTGTGCATGGCTGTTTTGTCTGCATTCATGTCTGTACACCACTTCTGTGCCTGGTGTCTGAGAAGGACAAAAGAGGATGTCAGATCTCTAGAATAGAGTTTACACACAGCTGTGAGCCTCCGTGTGAGCACTAGGAATCGAACCCAGGTCCTCCGGGAGAGCAGCCAGTGTTCTTAACCACTGGGCCATCTCAGTGTTACAGGTGTAGATATTTTTGTTACTTCTTCACAATGCAGAGCGTGTCTCTAATGTAGGAGTTTGATACTTAGACACAGGTGACATGGTTGACCTGAGATCCCAGAGACCTTGGGGAAATGGTGACTGTCACACCCCACAGTTAGACTCTCTATATCTTCAGTCCCCTCAGACTTCCATCAGGCACTGTGCTAGGCTTTTGATTCCAGGTGTTCTAACCATCGGGATGTAGGAAGGTCTGTCCTAGGCTCACTCAGAGTTTTATGGGAAGACACACATCACTCCAAGCATGACACTAAATGATGAAGTTTAAAAACAACAACAATAACAACAAAAGACCAAACCCCACAAAATCTAGGTAGGTAGGCTGGGAAATGTAGAAAATGTGTGTGCATGGGTTCCAAATGAGCATTTGTGTTTTGGTGAATGAAGGCTGCCTTCTTGAGTCCTTCTATTTCCTCACAGCCATTGTCTAGAATGGAGAGGTAGATCCCTCCAGGCCTAAAGGAAGACAGAAAACAGCCAATGGCATATTCTCTGTTTTTGTGTGGATGGCTGGTCTGTGTGAGCCCGTGCAAGGGCCCACAAAGCACTTCTCCCTTGAACAAGCATCAGAAGACAGTTCTCTGAGCCGGAGTGTGGGTAAGATCAGGGTCCCCATGGCACTCTGCCAATGCTGTCACCAATATGTGCCCTTGAAAGTTGCCGTGGCTTCTTTGGGTGACGGAAGAATGTCCTTACAGCATAAGGTATCATGTGGTTTGAAACTCAATTGGTTTTTGTCAGCACAGGTTTGTGGATTTAAAAAATATTTTTATTAATTCTTTGAGAATTTTATCCAATGTATTTTGATTATATTCACCCAAGCTCCTCCCCTTAACTCCTCCCAGATCCACCTACACTTCCCTATCCCCACCCCAACTTCATGTCTTTTTTTTTTTTTTTTAATTTTTGTTGGTTTGTTCACTCAATAACCCAACAGTGTTGTTCATATCCCTATGGGAATTGGCCATCCACTCAAATGAGGTCAACCCGCCAGGAGTCGCATCTTTAAAGAAATCCGATTCTTTAAAGATTCTCTCGCCGAAGCCGTTCATAGCTCCTCAGTTGGGGTGGGGGCTCTCGAGCCCTTGCCTGTCTATGCCGGAATGTTGATTGCCTTGATCTTGTGCCGGTCTTGTGCAGGCAACCATAGCTGCTGTGTGTTCACGAGTGCAGTATCCCATGGTCTCCAGAAGACACTATTTCTCTCTGGTCCTCCCTGAACGCCAACTCTGACATTTTCTGCTGAGCCTTGGGAAGGGCTGTGGTCTAGGTGGCCTGTTGGTGGCTGGGCCACAGCTGCTCATTCTCTGCAATTTGTCCAGTTGTGAATCTCTACATTGACCACTATCCACTGTACAAAGAAAAGTCTCTGATGAGATCTGAGAGCTGCAGGAATCTCTGGGTAGAAGACACAAGTTTATGAGATTTGGGTTTCCACTTCACTCTTTTAGTAGAGCAAAGAGAGATAGCTTTAATCAGGAACCAAGCCTGGTATAGGGAAAGCAATGTGAACTGCCTAATCCAAATCTTAATTTTTTACAGTTTCTATTTGTATCTGATTTCTTGATCTAGACACATTGAAATAATACATGTGAAACTTTCTTATCACAAAATCCCCTCAAATTAAAAAATAAAACTTAAGTTGATGCGACAAAGTTCTCTCATACAGCCTACCTGCATGGTCACAAGGCTTCAGAGAATGCCATGTCATACGGCATCTTCCCAGTTGGAGGGACACCAAGTTGGCCTCTCACACACAAGACCAAACTGTAAGCCTGAGCTAAAGGCATAACAAGATAGGAGATGAGGTCCACACCGGCCTCCTGTGGTCTGAAGAACGTGAACTACTTCAGGCTACTTGGGAGCAATCATCTCAAGATGGCAAGTGGGTTACTCCTGAGCCTCAGACAACTGTGTGTGCCCAAGTGCCACTAAGAGGCCCACACAACTGTCCTCCCCGAGCTTCACATTTGCTCTTTATCACAATCGCATGGGAGCATGGACCATCTGCCTAGCTCTCAACAAATGCCTCAAACTGCTACCCTAATCTACCCCTGCTGGCATCTTCCAGGGAAGATGTGATCTCAGCCCCAACTCATCAGGTATTTAATTTTAAGTAGATGGGAATCTGTACCAAATTTTCTTTGCATCAGATCCCTTTTCCTAAGAATCTGAAATTGGGAACAAAAGAAAATTCATTTCTCCAGGAGAAAATAACTGCTTTCTCAACATTCCTGTCTTCTGTCTAGATGGCATGTCAGATCCAGTTCCTCTGCTTGGGAAGGGAATTGAACGGGACTCAGTAAATGTGAGTCAGCTTTCCACAACCGGAGCAGATACCTGAGATAAGCAATGTGGAGAGATAAAGGGCTGCTGGTACCTCACAGTCTTTGTCCTAATCAGTAGCCTTATTACTTTGAGATGGTGGCTGGATTTCATAGCGTCACTTTATGGCAGACACATAAGCAAAATGTAATGCCATACTCCGTGGCTTCCTAGCAAAAGAGAAGAGGAAGGGGCTGGAGTCCCAGAATGCAGTTCATAGACAAGCTCCTTATACCTTCCTTCTAGACCAGTGGTTCTCAACCTATGGGTCCAGACCCCATTGGGTCATATATCAGATATTTACATTACAGTTCATAACAGTAGCAAAAGTTACCATTATAAAGTATCAACAGAATAATTTTTACGGCTGGGGGTCCACAGCATGAGGAACTGTATTAAAGAGTCACAGCACCAGGAAAGGTGAGAACCATTGTTCTAAACTCTGCCCCCTAGAGTTCTCACTACCTTCCAGTATCCCTATAAGTGGAAGATCATGCCTTTATCCCATGGGCTTTGGGTGATACTCCACACCCAAACTACAGCATGGGGCCAGGAAGTCTGCATTATGGCGGACACAATCTCATGGATTCAAGGCTGCCTTTGAGGTCTTGGTCTAGTGCTTTCTAAGACCCCATACATTCCTTGCTCCAGAATCCACTGTCTGCCTCTATATCCTCCTACATTTTTCTTTGTTCTCATTTTCTTGGTCGGTTAATATGTTAGAGGCAAGGTTGGTTGCTGAAGAATCTTCGCTGACACCCTTATCTTTAACAAGCAGTGGAAATATTCACCACTCTCAGATACTTACCACCTCCTTGAAAGGAGGCTGCAGTCTATCCCACCCACATGCCTGGTTATCAGTGTGCACGTGGATCACCTGTTCTTATATTTAAGCAGCAATGGCATCAGGCCAGAGGCAAAGAAAGAAACACATAAAGAAGTTTGAGTTTGAGAGAAAGTAGCAGGCATTTCCTAGAAATAGCTCTGACCCAAACCCAGCCAGAGCAGATTCATCCGGAGGAATTATAAACAGAAATCACACCCTGAGTGCTATAATTAAAATAAACTAGATTTTAGAGGAAATTCTTCGTTGGGAAAAGCAGAGTTTCTGGAGTAGTTCAGTCTTCCTAAGCATTGAGGAAAACAATTATCGAATTTGTGGTTTGCAGACTTTAACCTTTTGCAAAACAAACTGATCAACGTAAAAATAAAACTAAAGAACTCTCCACACACACCTCAGCCTGAGAATGTGCTTGTGCAGAGGTCATAGGGGTTCAAGAGTGTTCAGTGTTTCCCGTGGAGTCTGGTCTCCACCCAACACATGCCTTTTAAATAATCATCCAATTCAATTCAGCCTTTGTCATTACACTTTGGTCTTAATACTCTGTATGTTAATATTCTCTGTATCCATATTTCATCTTCCGACCTCTTGTCTGATTGTACTATTTATAGCCAGGGATATGAGTCCCTGATACCTTTAACAGGATTAATATAAAGGAAATGGGCTTTATTAGTTTGGATTTGTTTTATTATCATTCTACAGCTTGATTAGAATGAGAAAGCTAGGAGAGTCTTGTTTGCCTAGCAGAAGTGAAAACAACATAAAACGAAATAAACGGAATCTCAATGTATTATTGATAGAACACAAAGACGTTTCTCCAAAGCTGTATTGTAAGTACAAAGGTCCTTGTACCAGACATAGAGGAGAGCAAAGACACTTTTAATTTATCTTCTCTGAATGCTTTTAGTTGCTTTGCAGACATCTTTAGTTAAGTGAAGGACATAGTCTTCCTTTAAAGGGAATTTAGAGAGGAAAGTACTCAAAATATACCAGACAACTATATTGAAATATTTACCATTTGTTGATTTGGGACATAGACTGAATGACAGATTTCAGCATAATATTTGCAGAGGGAAAAAGAGAATTTTCCATGAGTATCTAGAATGTTATTTTGCTTGGGTGTATGTTAAAAAAAAAAAACATACATCTGAGAATAATGAAAGTTAATCTTGGACTGGGGGAGAATTCTGAGAATATCAGGATACCCTGTCAACAGAACTTTCCAAGTGATTAGCAGTAAAGCAAAAGGATTGATGATAGCTATACCTCCCCCCCAAGGTAACCTTTGCAAAAGTTTGAGCTGTTTTGTAGACTTGCCTAGATGGCAAAGGCAGGTGTGACTCTGGATGTGTCGTTAAAGCATGTATGCAATTGGAAGTACATTTGTATGTGCTTTTCTACCCTTAACTTCTCCAACTCCACAGGTGGATAAATTTAGATACTTCTTATCGACTTGGAGATGTTCCCTGTAAACATCATTTTCAACAAATTCCTATCATTAATTAAAATTAACAGATGAATAACAGAAGGTGATCGGAAGTTTTCTCTTGTTTTTCTTTCCTTCCTTCTTTTCCTTGGTTTCTGTGTTTGGGGGATTTGTTTGTTTGCTTGCTTTTGGTTTTGTTTTTTCATCTAGGTTTTGAAGGTCCGAGCAAGCAGAATGGAGGATTTATTCATTAGTTCAATGGAAAGCACATTTAGTAGACAAAGCCAACTAACACTGATGCTATTCTATTTGTTTAACAAAGGTTTACTGTGCAAGAGAACCATTTTAAAGGTGGAGGAGCAGCTAGCTGTGGTCATAGAGGCCTGAAATCCTACCACTTAGGATGCTGAAATGGGAAGATTACAAGTTCAAGGCCAGCCTGTGTTACAGAGAGAGACCCTTTCTCAAAACAATGAAAAAAGGAAGGAAGGGAAGAAATGAGAGAGGGAGGGAGGGAGGGAGAGAAGGAGGGAAAGAAAGAGGGAGGGAGAGAGGGAGGCAGACTAATGAATACTATAGAATATTTTTAAAGTATGTTTATTTTATGAAGGCATTCAGAGAATATAAGGTCCAAAAATTGTCATTTTACTGAGATAGAACAAGGCATTCTGGACATGAAAATACCTAGTTATTCATAATGGTCTAGAAATAAAGAAAGGGTATCCTTGGTAATCACACAATCCTGACTCTGAAAGTTTGCCTCTGCCATACAATATCTAGAAGACTGTGTACAGAAGGGTCTCAATTTTCTCATCTATGCAATGAATATCAAAATATTACCTATGAGGATGGGAGGTAGCTCAGACAGTAAAGGAGGATCTACCTTTGATCCCCAGGTCCTAGTTAATATTAAACTGGACATGGTATTGCATGCTTGTAATTCCAACACTGGGAAGGTGGAGACAGGTGAATCCCTGGGGCTCACTGGCCTGCCAGCCTAACCTATTTGGTAAGTTCTAGGCTAGTAAGAGAACTTGTCTCAAAATGATGGACAGGGCCTTGTAGTGGGTAGCCATTCCAGCTTGGATCTGGAAGTTCCAACCCCCATTGAGACTCTGGCAACTGTCACGCCTACGAGGCGGGGCAAGGGGAGGCGCCTGGGGACCCGAGAGCTGGATAGGCCAGTGCTCTCTCTGTGTGCTCTCGGTGCCGGGACGCTGACCGGTGAAGGTGGACTGTGCAGAGCTCCGGAGAACATCGCTGGACTGTGTAACACCTTCCCCAGACCCTGCGACCTACCTATTACTTAATTTGTGAGTTACGCCATTAAATAAATATCCTTTTAACTATGTGGAGTGGCCAAAATAATTTTTCCAATATCTGGCGCTCACGTGGGGCAAACTCCAAAGGCCTGGGTGGCTCCCGCCCTCTCCTCCCTAGCTGGCGGGTACCTAAACCTGCCTGCAAAGTTCCATATAACCAGGGAACACCTACACTGTTCCATTCCCTAGCTTAGCCCCACGTTGGGCGCCAGATATTGGAAAAATTATTTTGGCCACTCCACATAGTTAAAAGGATATTTATTTAATGGCATAACTCACAAATTAAGTAATAGGTAGGTCGCAGGGTCTGGGGAAGGTGTTACACAGTCCAGCGATGTTCTCCGGAGCTCTGCACAGTCTACCTTCACCGTTCAGCATCCCGGCACCGAGAGCACACAGAGAGAGCCCTGGCCCATCCAGCTCTAGGGTCCCCAGGTGCCTCCCCTTGCCCCGCCTCGTAGGCGTGACAGTTGCCAGAGTCTCAATGGGGGTTGGAACTTCCAGATCCAAGCTGGAATGGCTACCCACTACAGGGCCTGAGGAACAACGCCCATGGTCCTTTCTACACATGTGCACACATAGTCGCATAAATATGTATACATGCCAACCAAGTGAAATATTATGAGTTAGACATGTAATTCAACTAGCATCCTGTACATATACATATATGATGAATGAAGTGTTGTTGATCTTTTGAGTTTTTAACCTCTAGGTTTCTCCAGCTTGGTTGGGGTTGCAAATTTGATCCCTTCATTGCCCCTGGTCTCCTGGCTCAGTCTGCAGTGTATGGAGAATTGAGATTTGTATTGCAAACAATTTCAGTGACTCAGATCACTTTTTGGAACTAATTCAACCTCCGTTGGTATCTTCCACTGTATATTATCTTTTCAATTTTATTAAAGTATAACAGAAAAATGAAATCATCTCCAAGAAATAGTGATGAATTTGATCTATGTATATACTGTGAAATAATTATCACAATCATGCCAATCAACATTCTACCATTTTGATTAGATACTTTTCATGGAGAAATGCCTGAGATCTACCCTTGGAGTAGATTTCTAATACACAATGGGATGATTTCAACTATGACTACCGTGCTGGATACTAGCTCTTTACAACTCATTCCAAAACACACTTAACCTGGTTTACTTTTAGTCAAAAATGGTAATGATATATCATGCATACCTCACTTTACTTCAGATGGAGCAAAACATATAATGATATTAGCTTCAAAATATTTACAGATGGTTAGTATAGGCTAATTGTCAAACCCAGAGATAGTTTCTGTTGGCTGATTCTCCCCACTATACCGGCAGGAAGGGAATGGACAGAAATCTATCATAGTTAATGTTAAAATCCTGATTTAAATGGTTTCTAAAGCTTTTTTGGCATGTGTTTCAAATATTTCTCAAAGTGTACTCAAACTCTATGAAGAGTCAGACTATTGGTCTAGAGTTCATTTCTCTTGGTTGTTGTTTTTGTTGGTCGCCATGATGGTTAACATTGTCAACTTGATGGGATCTGAAATCACCTAGTAGACAAAACCCCAGAGCTTATCTCTAAAGGAGCCTCTAGATTGGAGTGACTGAGGCGGGAAGAACACACTAACTGTAGGCAAATTTAGTCTACTGGCCAAGCTGTAGGACATTTTTTAACTGTATGCCTACTGTGTGCCAAAGATGATGGTTGATGTACTAATGTACAGAATAGTCAAAACATGGTCCCTGGGCTTATTGAATTTAGGGTCTAGTTTTTTAAAGGATTACAGATTCTCCCTTGAAAGAGACCATCTAGATCTGTGCTGTCCAGTATGGACAGAAGTGACTGTTTCAATCTAAACCTCTACAAATGAATTTAAATACAATTTCAGCTCTACAGCTTCATGAGCATCCTCAGTGCTCAGAATCTTAATGTAGCTGGTAGCCACCATACCAGTCACTTCAGATACAGAATACATCCTTCACCACCCAGTGCCAAGTGTCTGAGAGAAGTGCTAAATAGTGAGCAAGAAAGGGTGTCCATAGAACTCTCCTGCAAGCTGTCCAAACAGTATACACAAGACAAGAAAGGCTGGGAGCTTGTCCTGAGTCACAGGTACAGACTAGGCTTAGAGGCTAAGGAGGAATTATTAGCATTCCTCCGCCATTGGGTGAGAGACCCCAGAGCTATTGTGTGGTGGATGAGTGAGCCCCACGAAGTTTCCAAAAAGGAAGGATTTAGCCGGGAACATCTCCCACAGAGAAAAGTTCAATAATATTGTGAAATCATTTTATCCTGACTTGGCCAAACTTCTGTGGCAATTTTGTGATCCTCACAAAGATGTCAATTATCTCACATACTACACACACACACACACACACACACACACACACACACACACACACACACACATACACACACACCACAGACACACATGTACAATTTTAATGTATAATTTCAGCTATGCTGAACAATTTACCAGAGTCCAAAGTATTTTGCTTTTGAATTTTGTAAACATTTCAAGATATTTTATGGCCACATCCAAAGTAGATTTTTAGGACTTCCTTCTTTTATTTTTCTCTTTTAAAAAACCATAAGCACTCATGAATTTGTAGTCTTTCATCCATTTCTTAGAGGGACCTGTTAAACTCATTAACTCTTCTGACAAATGTGCAGCTCCAATGTAATTACACAGTGACAAG
Source organism: Peromyscus leucopus (assembly GCF_004664715.2). Classification (NCBI taxonomy): domain Eukaryota; kingdom Metazoa; phylum Chordata; class Mammalia; order Rodentia; family Cricetidae; genus Peromyscus; species Peromyscus leucopus. Next base: position 114,886,648 of record NC_051065.1, read on the forward strand.
AATCCCAGTGACCAAGTTGTATTTAAATTTAATAACCATTGGAGCGGTGTGTGAGTTATTGGGAAGCAGTAGATTATTGGAAAGTAAAAGGAATTTAAAATGAATTGGCAGTGATGGTTGGAATGAAAATCCTAAACACCAGTAACTTGAGATTCGATTTGGATACATTTAGTTGTTACAGGCAATCAATGAGAAATGTGACTGTTTTCATGCAAAGGCTTGCATATTTTCAAATTTTAAAAATACACATGGGGTGGGACCCTCTAAATATCTATGACTATAGATCCTCGATTAAAAACTTGAGGAAATATATTTTTGTTTGGGTTCCCTGGTCCCTGAGTATATTAGTGATTTTTGTTGTTGTTGTTGTTGTTGCTATGTGGAAACATCACAACCAAGGCAACTTATAGAAGAGTTTATTGGGGTTTGTGGTTCTAGCAGGTTAGAGTCCATCACAGCCAGAAGGCATGGCCCCAAGCTCAGTCATGGCATGGCAGCTGGGGCAGCAAGCTGAGTGAGCGCTAACACCTTGAACCATAACCATGAGGCAGAAAGAACAAACTAAGAATGGTAGAGGGTGTTCTCAAAGCCTGCCCTCATATGTACTTCATCCACCAAGGCCACACCACCTCAATCTACAGAAACTGGGGACCAAGCATTCGATTCACTGAGACTATGGGGAACATTTCTCATTGAAACCACCACATTGATCCAAGTTATTTCATCACTTTTCTAAGCTAAATGAGCTTTCTCACACGGATAATGCAGTCACAGTCCCACCTGAAAATGAGCTCTTGGTGATACCTGGGTGCAGGGAACGATGCAGAAATAAGCAAAAGGCTGTTACTCACTGTGGTGGTTTCAAAGAAAATGGCCCCTTATAGACTCAAACGGAGTAGCACTGTTAGGAGGTGTGGCCTTACTGGAGTAGGTGTGGCTTTAATGGAGGAAGTATGCCGCTGGGAAGGTTTTGAGGTCTCAGAAGCTCAAACCAGGCCTAGTGACACACACTCTCTTCCTGCTGCCTGCTGGTCCCGATGTAGAAAGCTCAGCTCCTTCTCCAGCACCATGTCTGCCTGCATGCCACTGTGCTTCCCACCATGATGATAATGGACTAAATCTCCGAAACTGTAAGCCACCACCTCAATTAAATGTTTTCCTTTATAAGAGTTGCCATGGTCATAGTGTCTCTTCAAAGCAGTAGAAACCCTCACTAAGACGCTCCTTCATCATTTTGTTTGGAAGTAGAAGGTTGTGTTCTACTTGTCTCTAGCATGGCAATTTGCTCTAACAAAAGCATCCATGGGAAAGACATTCAAGCCCACAATAAGCATATGCTGAAATTCTAAAGCAGAGTCAGAAGACAATTCCATGCAGATCAGGTTGCAACTTCTCCTGAGTTTTACTGAAATAACCTTGACACACTTTGGGTGTGTTGGTTTGTTTGGAGCTTTGTTTTTTAATGAAAAGTCCATGTGACTTTGTCAATCTAAATTCTCACCCAAGCACTTTAGATAATGCATTAAATATTGCCAGTGTGGACTACGGAAGTCTAAATTTCAAAATGTGTCCAGAGGCAATAGTCTTTCCTCGGTAGAGCACTCAGGAGATAGTTCAGTCAGTAATGTTCTGCTAGGATAAGCCTGAGGGCCTGCGTTTGATCCCTAGGTCCTTCTGAAATTCAAACTAGTGCTGGGGAAGCGGAGACAAGAGGAGCCCTGGGGCTAACTGGCCAGCTGGGCCAGCTGAACTGGTGAGCTCCAAGCCAATGAGAGAACCTGTCTCAAAAAAACCAAGGTGAACAGTTCCTGATGCACTATGCTAGAGGTTGCCCTGCAGGAGCATGCATATATGTGTCACTACACACACACACACACACACACACACACACACACACACACACACACTAGAACCATGCATTATAGATTTAAACAGCAACACCTGGATGTCTCCTGGAAGCCTCCATCAGCTGTGAGAGGATAGTTTCTCTTGTGTCTGACTGAGGAAAGGTAGGTACATTCTGATGGCTTGCAGTTATGAGTTGCCAGGTCTGAATGCCACCACATGATCTTTTAATCTCTTGACTGAATGGTCAACACTAACAGGTATGCTTGCTCAAATTCATTTAAACAAGGGTTTAAACTTCTAAAGAGCCAGGTGGTAAACATTTTAGCCTTTCTAGAACATATAATCTCTGCCGAAACTACTCAGGCCCGTGACTATAATGCAGGAATAGCCATCTATGCGGTGGCCACGGTGCTAATCTAATAAACTCCTGTGTACAGCTGCTGAAGTCTGAATGTCAGAGAACTTCCATGTGTCGGAAATATTAGCCCCACTTTGATTATTTTTTCCATATCTATTAATATAAAAGCCATTCTTGGCTTGTATGCTGACGAACCACACTCCTGGCTGGAGTCAACCCGTACCCTGCAATTTTCCCACCCTCGCTTTAAAAGTTTTCTTGGAGCAGCTTACGGATTTTTCTTGAAATTTCTTTTACCTTATCATTAATCACCCTGGCAAATATTTTTAGGTGGGAAAAGAAAAAAAAAATAACCTGCTTAATTATCCAAGTTGTCCCAAGCTGAGTAGAAGGCTTGGATTGAAGCAGTTTCCCACAGTTGGCAGGACCGGAAGTTTGTTGGCCAGCTGTGAGAGGGAAAGGCCTTCGCCCATCTGATCCTTCTTTCTAGGCACACACCTCCCCCCTTGTCACCTTTATACTGACTTATTGACTGGTTTTATCCAGTGTGCTGTAACCCGGAAGTAAGAGCACTACATCCGGGAGGGTAGGAAGGTAGAGCATAGGTAAGGCCTTGGGACATTTCAAGAATTCCAGGACAAAAGAGAAATGGGGTCCAGGGAGGTAGCGCAGCAGGAAGGGACTCTGACTCCTAAGTCTGATGACCTGAGTTCAATCCCAGGTCTTTCAGTTTGTCCTCTGACCTCTGCTCCATGGCGCGTATACCTCAATACATACACACACACACACACACACACACACACACACACACACACAAACAAATATACATACATACATAAAGTAAAAGAAGGGTAAATGGATAGAATTTTTTTCAGTACTGACAAGAAGTCAATACTGAAAATGAGGTAAATGCAACTCTAAAGAAAACAAGGGGAGAGGGAGGAGAGAAAAGGTGTGTGTGGGGCGAGACTGATTGGTAGAACTTGCCCAGCATTCCTATATAAAAGGATAAGCATTTTATAAGCAAGAAGAAAGGGAGAGAGGAATGACCTTTCCAATGTTTTTCAGAAGTTTAAGAAGGGTGTAAACCAACTTTCCATGAGAAGGTCAGACAGGTAGAGGGGAGTTTAGGGACAAGGCTGTGGCTTAAGATCATGGGTATGGGGACATGTTTTCTTCACTGATAATAAGAATAAACCAATTTCAACCTAATTAAGGCTGGAAGAAAGAAAAAGGGACAGGCATCCAAGGGACTCAGGGATCTGAGACAACTGCTGAGACTTGCCTTGGCTTAGAGAGCAGTTCCAGCCAGCTGGGGAAGCAGAGCCACGTTCTAGATGCCTGGAGCTAACTGAGGTACCCCAATTCTGTGTCTCCTTTTATACACTGTTGAAAGGTTTGAGAGCTGAGGGCAACTGGTTCTTCCCTGGGAAACTGCTAGTAAGTGGTGACAAATTATTAGACTGTTCTTCCTTGTTTAGAATTTAATTACTCTTTTATCTATTTAGTGTGTGTGTGTGTGTGTGTGTGTGTGTGTGTGTGTGTGTGCTCGCGCGCGCACGCGCACAGGTGATAACTATCAAAAATCAGCTCTCTGCTTCTTCCATGTGAATCCAAAGGACGGAATTCAGTGCAGATAGTGTTGGTTGGTGGGAGGTCCCTCACCCTCACCTGCAGCGCCATCCAGCCTGACCCTAGAATTTAAATTCACCTGCAAATTCCAATACCTTCAATTTAGGTTTAGAACCTTGGGTGAGGACTGGATAGCATAATTAATACACTCTTTAGCAATTTTTTACATCGACACGTGCTAAATAAATATATAATATATATGTTATACGTATATACATTTATCCGCAACAAATTATTTGAGGCTTGTTTGATATGAGTAAATTTCCAGATATTTCGTATGAGCAAACATTAATTTTAATAACCTTCATTTTATGCTTAGTTTAGGGAAGAAGCATTGTTACCAAAGGAAATTCATGTCCATGTCTGGTTCTAACTCATGTCTATTTTACCTTATTGATTTCGTCTCTCAGGAATCTAGAGTTTTACCTCCGTCATGGAACATTCTTTTCATTTTGTATCATTCACAAAGTGGATGAGATGACTGTTCTAGGTTGTCTTGTGGCAACCAACGTCAGTGGATGAACACAATAAAAATGTAACTCTCACTTAACTGCCAAGTAGGATGGGCACTCCATCTCTCAGGTAGTGACCCAGATAACCCAGGCTCTCATCCCAGGTCACCAGCCTTGTAAGTGGGTGGCTGCAGAGGGGGCGTGGCTACAAAGCTGCCAGAAACTCCTAACAGAGTTTGCCCCAGAGGGCAAATCCTCCAAGCCTTACCGCTGATTGGCCATGGGTGCCTAACTGTCCCCACAAAACTGTAAGGAGGCTGGGAATTAGGAGAGAGCAGGAGGCTATATGCTGAAGAGAGAACCTGCCCAGCATGGAGTCCGGCAATACTTAACCCTTAATGTTTTCAGAATGTACTTATAAATGGAAACACATATGTAACTTTCTAAGGTTGGCTTTTTTTCACCCAGAATTTTTTTTTCTGGAAATCATTCCAAGTTGTTGTATGTATTAAGAGTCTGTCTCTTGTTATTACTAAGTAATATTCCACAGTATGGATGTCCCATAGTTCCTGTAACCACTCACTCACTCACTGAAAGATAAACAGATGGTATCCCATTTGGTCTGTTATGAATAAAGCTGCTGTAAACATCTGTGTTCAGGTTTCCTGGGAACACATGTCTTCACTTCTCTGAAACACGTGGTGGGGGAGGGTGAAATTGACAAGTCATGACAGTTTTATGGTTGCTTGCTTTCTTTTTTGTTTTGTTTGGTTTGGGTTTTGGTTTTTAAGAAACTGCCAAGCTTTCCAAAGTGACTGCATTTTACACTCCCCACACACTACCTTTGAGGGATCAAGTTTCTTCTTGCCAAGGTGCATCATCCCTGGACTTTGTTTAAGGTCTTCTGATAGCTATCTGATGCTGTTTCTTTTAATGTGTGTTTCTTTACTGGCTAACTTTGTTTAAGGTCTTCTGATAGCTATCTGATGCTGTTTCTTTTAATGTGTGTTTCTTTACTGGCTAATGATACTATGTATTCTCCTGTACCATCCCATGTATCTTCTCATGAAAAATCCTTTCCTGCCTGTCATCCCTTTTCTTACCATGTTGTTTGAGCTTTGGGGATTATTTTATCATGCTAAGTGACTGTCCTTTGTCAGAAACATAGACCCCAGTGTTTTCTACCCGTCTGTGGCTTGACATATCACCCTCTCATCAGGTCGTCTCATAGTGACATATTCCTCCTTTTAGGATTCATGCTTTTGGTATCTAGAAAGTTTTCGCCTTATATTAGACCCCAAAGATTTTTCTGGGGTCTTTTTTTTCCCTGAAGTTTTACAGTGTTAAACTTAAATACATTTTGACTCAATATTTGGGTAAATATTAAGTCTCAGGCCAGAGTTCTCTTTCCAACCTGTGCTTGGTGGCACAGTGTAGCAGGAATCTTAAAGGTTCTTATTATAAAATCAAACCCGAGACGAGTTATTGGGGTCCATGCTGGTAGATCAGAGAGACAGAACAAGCCACAGCTATCTCACCTCGCCGGATCCTCAGCTGGTCCTGTTTCCTCAGACTGGAAGCTTCTGTGTCCTCATCCCAATAGCTCTCAGCTGAACTGTGTTGCTCCAAAGCCTGAAAGCTTAACCAGCCAAATGCTTCTGCACAGTGTATTGAAGAAGCTGTCGCTCCACCCACCACTGGTTGGTCCTCACATCTCTGTCATCAATTGGGAGCTGTTCCGCTAGAGCCATGCTGAATAGATAGAGCAGGCAAGAGTGAGTGTCCTTCTCTTCTCCCTGGGCTTAAGGCAGACATCATATCTTCACTGGGATGTATGATGCTGGATCAGGGCTCAGGGGTCTAGTGGGTGCTCTTTATTCTATTATGATTCTGTGAGACTTTAACTAGGAATGGCTATTGAATTTTGTAAAATATTCTTCCCTAAATCAGTTCGACACCATCATGTGAATATTCTTCCTTGGACCATTAATATAGTGGACTATACTAACTTTTCACATGGGAAATTTGTCCTTCATTCTTGGAATAAAGTCTGTTTGCTTGTAATTAGCATGTAACTGTTTTATATATTACTGATTCTGTTTACTAACATTTTGATTTTTAAGTGTTTGTTTAATGTGTATAGGCATTTTGCCTGCATGTATGTCTATGAGCCACATGTGTGCTATGCCCACAGAGGTCATAAAGGGGTGTCAGATCCCCTGGAAGGGTAGTTACAGACAGTTGAGAGCTGCAAGTGCATGCAGGGAATCAAACCTGGTCCTCTAGAAGAGCAGCCAGAGCTCTTAACTGCGAGCCATCTTTCCAGCCACTGTTAGTAATATTTGATTAAGTTTCTGATCCATACTAATGAGAGTGAGTAGTCTCAAGCTGTTCTTTTCTATCTGGTGTCTGGGTGAATGTGCATACGTGCTGTCTTTGGTGTTACTGTCAGAGCAACATTAACTTCATGAAATGAATTGAGAAGTGTTTTCTTCATATAACGAATTGAAAAGTGTCTTCTGTGTTTTAAGATAGGACTGTGTACTACCAATGACAATCCTTTGAACATCTGGGGAAATTCTGCAGCAAGTCTGGCTGCGGCTGAGGAGTGTTATGTGAGGGACTTTTCCAGTCACAAATTCAACTTCCTTGGTGGTTATGGGCCTAGGACATCTGCTTTGTATTGGGTGAGTTGGGATCACTTGTGTTTGGAGAACCTGGTAAATTTGAATTGTTAAATTGTATACAGTTGTCAATGATATTTTTGATGGTTCCAAAGCCTGGAGTGCTATGCTCCTTCATTTCTGATATTTTTAATTTGTATAGCACACTGTCTTGTAGGTGGAAGTTTCTATCCCACAAGACACTCCCAAGCAACCACACAGAGGCTTAAGTAAATAAATGCTAGGTCAATATATGGTGGTATTTTATTTGTACTGAAATGTGATTTTCATTGTATGTTAATAAATAAAGTTGCCCAGGGGTCAGAGCTATTAGAGCCATAGCAAGAGCGTGGTGGTGGTGGCACATGCCTTTAATCCCAGCACTTGGTAGAAGAGCTAGGTAGATCTCTGTGTGTTCAGGGATATAGCCAGCATTGGAGACATATGCCTTTAAGACCTGGAGGGCTGTACTTACAGGCAGTGACAAGGCAGTCATGTGTTTGGGTTTACAACCAATGAGAAAGCAGAACAGAAAGACTATTTAAAGACTTACACACAGGAAGTAGCTCTCTTTCAGGGAGGTAGGAGCACCACAGGAGGTAAGATTTTAGCTCTGAGCTCTGACCTCTTGGCTTTCTCTTTTACATTGGTTCTGTGTTTCTTATTTAATAAGGCAGTTGGTTACATCTACACCAGTAGCTCAAGATTGTTACTAGCTAACTCTTACATTTTCAATTAACTCATACTTTTATCTAAGCTTTGACACATGGTTTGACACCTTTTCTCAGTATGACATGCCCATCTTGCTTCTCTCTGTGTCTGCTGGCAACTCATGACTCCACCTTTTTCCTTCCCAGCATAATCAGTTTTGCTCTCCTGCCTAATCTTATTTGGTTCAGCTATTGGTCAGTCAGTTTCTTTATTAAACCAATCACAGTGATATATATTCACACAGTATATAGGAATATTCCACATTTCCCACTTTTTGTCTATAAAAAGGAAGATTTTAGCTTTAACATAGTAAAATTATATACAACAAAAATAGTTATCAAGTAAAAATCACAGTTACAATATTTAGTTCATTTGTACTTGGCAAAATTAGAGAAAATATCTATTTTATCTTTGTGACTCTAAAGTTTTATTCCCAATTTATCTTTTATCATAACTAAAGAAATCTTTAACTATGACTATCTAGCCTTCAACTCTGTCAAAGACCCCAGAAGGGTGAAATGTTATCTAATGACAGAGACATCTGAGTGTCTGGACAGCCACCCAAAGTTCTTCTGTAATGTTGGAGCATCCATTTTTGGCCTATAGACCTAGAATATCTGACAGACTTTTCTCTGAAGCAGGAAATTTTGAAGGAATGCCCTACTTTGTCTTGACAAAGTTTGGCATTCTATTTCTTTTGGATCCTGATGGTCCAGTTTGGACAGTATACTATCAGCAATTGAGGCAAATGCAGTTTCTTTGCCAAAATGGCTAGCTTTTGCCATAAAGTAAACAAAATCCATATGGAGTTTCTTCGATGTCCATCATCTTCTCTGAAGTAGATTAGTGCTGCCAAGAGCAAATGTGTCTCACTCTCATGAAAAGCCTTAGGTTATTAAACATATTAAATGCCATATTCTATAGGTCTTTGAAGTATTTGAAGACCATCTATCTATCTAATATCTGTTTATGACTTTGAAAACATACCTAACATAACTATAAGTTTGACTATTGTAGATGACTATAAATCTGTATTTTTGAATTATACATTATAGTTTTTAGTGAGTTGCAAAAACACAATATCCCAAACAAATAAACATACATATAGTATAACAAAATTAACTTTAAATTTGTACCAACATAGCAAAATCCATACCAGTGTGTAGTCTACCTATGATCTTGAAGCACTGCCACTAGTGAAGTAACCTATGACCTTGAAGTATATACTCCTGGGGCATGGCCATTCGAGATGCTTAAGACCTGGGATGCACATATGCTCCCTCTCTTGGCTCTCTTGTGGTTTTGGATGCTGGGACAGACCAGGCAGATCTCAAGTGAAAGAACAGCATGGGACCGTGCCTCACTTTTCCAAGATCCTGCAACAAATTCCTCTAGTCTGTCTTGTGAGTTTTCTTTCCCAGATAAATTCCTTTGCACTTAAAGCAGACTCCATGGATTTCTCCCATTACCAATGTAAAATATTTTGGAATTAATAGTTGTTTTTTAGATTAAAGTAGATTCAATAATCTACCCTTTTATCTTATCATTTCTATATTATATCCCCTTTTTCTTTCAGAAAAAGATCTTTGAATTTAACTCCTTTGTTCAGCTTTTTCCTTACCATTACCAATAACAACTTATAACCAACTCCCCTTAAATGAAAATAAATGTTCATAACTCATCTTTTGAGAATATGGGTATCATTCTCTGGACTACTTTCTGTTGTTTGTAGACTCTGGTATGTTTGGGGCAAACGAGAAAATCAGGATAATTGTTGGGACTTGGCTGGAGTAGTTTGTGGGGCTGGATCAGCTCAGCTATATAGCCTTGAAGCTGTTCTGGATGCTGGATCACCTGGGCCATTTGTTTTCATTGGTGTTTGGTCCCTTGTTCTGAAAACAAACTTTTAAAGGTGATGTGCATATCTGTATTAAAACAAGTATCGACTGTATTGTACAGGTCAGTCAAAGGTGAATTTTTGTTTTATATTTGAGCAGGTAAAATATATGTTACATGTTTTGTAGGTTTTTTTAGGTTTATTTCCTTGTCTGTAGCCAGGATTTCAGGGGGTCTTCTTGATCAACCTTGCTCATCTTTAATGAATGAATCCACAGTCTCTCATTTCCTGTGGAAATAAAAGCATAACTTCTTCCCCATAGTAGCATATGTTTTGACTTCCATTTTGAAGTCAAGACATTTTTAAAATACAGAGGTTGGTTTAATCCAGCTGTTTTCATAATCCAATGTGTCTTAGCAGCTGTCATTCCTTCATTAGCAATTAGAAAATCTAAAGATAACACAATAACACACAGAACCCAAACTCTCTGGGTATTTCCCATTTTTGCACAGCTTATTATATTTTTAATTACTCTATTCCTTTTTAAAAGACTTTCCCTGCCTTTTTTCTTTACTCTCCCAAGCCTATATATATTTTAAACACATTATAACTAATGTAGAGGCTTTTTTTCCATCTGAATCTGTTTTTACTATGTATCTGTAATATTTTTCTGACTGCATGAGCCTTTAAACTGCTAAGCAGTGTGGCTAGGACCAAAGCTGCTGCTTTGGTGGCTGACTCCACCCTGCTCCTTGGTCTGTGGGAGACAAGCTCTATGCCCCTCAGGCCTGGCCGAGAGCCAAATTTATTAGCTAGGAACTATATTCAACCCCTCAACTCTGGGATGCTAGTGCCAGTGCTGAGGTAGGCATTCTTATTTAGTTTGCTTCTTTTATTTATTTGTTTACTTATTTATTTATTTATTTTTAGCCTTCTCAGGTTTTAGATGGACATTTGGGCCCCACATGGAATACCATTTGTGGACAGGATTTCTATCCCATAAGACACTCCCAAGTAACCCTACAGAGGCTTAATATTAATTATAAATGCTCAGTCAATAGCTCAGACTTGTTACTAGCTAACTCTTAGATTTTTAATTAATTCATATTTTTATCTATGCTTTGCTACATGACTTGGTGCCTTTTCTCAGTAGGGCATGCTCATCTTGCTTCTCTCTGTGTCTGCTGGTGACTCCTGACTCCAATCTTCTCCTTCCCAGAATACTCAGTTTTGTTCTCCTGCTTAACCTTATTCTGTTCAGCTGTTGGTCAGTCAGTTTCTTTATTAAACCAATCACAGTGGCATATATTTATACAATGTGTAAGAATATTCCACACTGTCTTGTTGGAAGTTTGTGACTAGTCATATCTATGAGTGGGATTGTTCCCACACCAATTAACATAATCAAAATAATTCCCCACTGACATGCCCACAGACCAACCTGATCTAGACAATTCTTCATTGAGTCTCTTCCTAGGTAGTTGTAAATTGTGTCAAGTCAACAAAACTAACCATCACACCACCTAACCTTGGTGTCTGTCTTTTCAAACATCATGGTAGTTCTCTTTAGCCTCATCTTGACATTGTTCTTCCTATCCCCACCTTTTATATCTAGTTCTTTCCTAATGTTCTCTGTGGGAGGGAACAAGTGGTCTAGTAGTTGAACAGGACAGAAACAGACATCATTTTTTGAAAATTCCCTCTCTCTTGATATCTCGATATTTATACCCATTGCTACATATTTCACAAGCTCTCCCCCATGAAGAAAGAAACATATGCAAATATAAATTAAATGAATAAATGCATAGCATGTGTTTTTAAATAAAAATGAAATGTATAACTTGCTCTATTATAAATTTCAAATAGCCAGTTACTTCTCACAGAGTGTTTTTCACTACTTTCTGTAAAACTCTTAGATGAACCACTACATTATAGTTGCAACTAACATGTGATTGCATTTCTGATATGTGGGTTGGTTAATAGTTTGCTTTGCATTCACAAGTGACAATGTAGATGTATAACAGATACCTATTGGAATTCGTTGTTCTATAAATGATGTGGACAAGTTTCTAAAACAAATCACTGTTTCCACACACTGGAAGAAGACTGTCTCAATTTTTTGAAGTATTAGTAATGAGATATACAAAACAAGATACACTTTTAAATTTAATATGAATTTTTAAAATGTAATACGAATTGTTATTATTTTATCCATCATTTTCTCAAGCCTACAAAATTAACAGAATGATAAAACAAGTCCTGAGCTGTAGTATTTGACAATTATCAAGAAATAGACCCACCTGCCATAGCTGATTTCAACATATATTAGGACATAAATGAATGACAGAAAATTTTTTCACAGGAGGACACCATCATATAGTGTTTCACCATGGAAATGCAATAGATATCAATACTCTCAATAGTGTCAATAATGCAAAACTAAATAAAATAATTAGGAAGCAATGATGTTTTAATATGTATCACCTGTTGTCTCAGTTAGGGTTTTTATTGTTGTGAAGAGGCACAATGACCACAGCAACTCTTATAAAGAAAGACATTTAACTGAGGTGGTAGCTTGCAATTCAGAGGTTCTGTCCATTATCATAATGGCAGGGAGCATGGCAGCATGTAGACGGACATGGTGCTAGAGGAGTAGCTGAGAGTCTTGCAGGCAACAGGAAATCAACAGAGACAATAGGTGGTATCCTGAGCACAGAAAACTCAAAACCCACCCTTACAGTGACACACTTCCTCCAACAAGACCATACCCACTCCAACAAAGCCACACCTCCTAATAGTGCCACTCCCTATGAGATTATGGGGGCCAATTACATTCAAACCACCACACCTGTGTTTTGATAAAGACTACTGTAAGTTTATGTCATTTAACTTTTCTTACTGCCTATGTTTAATAATCATCTTACAAAATTGTTGAATATTTATTAGTTAGAAAAGCGGAGTGAAGCACACCTAGAATAATCCTGTGGGTATCCAATCTAGAGCCTAAGAATACTATTTCCCTAATAACATAGACCAGTTAGCCGTTTCTGCCATCCCTTCCCTCTTCGACTTTCAAAAAGCCTTTCATAGCTATGCTTAACTCTTCTCAGCTTATCCCTTAATCTTCAACCAGCATAATTTTCTGAAAGTGTCAGTATGATTGTGTGACTAATACATTCATTGATTTCTTACTTGGCAAATAATCATAGGTTGGTTTTTTTTTTTTCTGGGAACTGTATTAATTGGTTAGCATAAATATGTGGACCAACAGAAAGAATTCTTGCCCTTGTGGAGAATATGTTCTACCAATAGAATGGGGGTATCATGAGTAAGGCAAACATAACAACATCATCATAAGATGATGACTGGTATAAGGAAATCACAAAGCAAGGTGTTCTGCAGTTCTCAGAGGGCCATAGCAATAGGATGAATATATACTACAAATGGGGCTTACTGGGTTGCTGACACTGTCAGTGCTGACTAGTCCAACAGTGGATGCCTGTATGCTAGAGAGGATGAGATCCTGGTTTCTACTTGGTCCACAAGCCTGGGTGCTTCCAGAGTCCCTATCCGATGCTGGAAGCCTGAAGCATTCATGAAGAGCCTGTGGTCTTCTATCCACATTGGTCAGCTGAAGAATCTGTGTTCTAAAGTCACAGAAGAATTACAGCAACAGCAACAGCAGCAGCAGCAGCAGCAGCAATAATGTGCTTATTAGCAAGGGGCAGAGGCAAGCAAATGAAGGGGCAAAAACTTTCCTCTTAAACCTCCTTCTATTTGGGTTGATGACATAAGTTACTATCCACTCTAAGGGAGGGTCTTCCCCCTCAGTTAATCCTTCTGAGATATACCATTACAGACTCACCTACAGAAATGGCTCTTGGCTAAATTTTAGATTTAGTCAAGTTGACAAACAAGACCAATCATCATACAGGTAGAAGAAAGTATTATAACAAGGACACATCAGTTTTAGATATGAGGCTCACATCTGCCCGACAGAGCAGGATTGATGTGCTCAAAAACTTGGTGAAGGTAACGAAGGGTTAGGTTCTGGGGCCTGGGGTGGACAACCAGTAGGCATGAAAGACGGGTGTAGCTAGAGCAAGAGGGAGCAAGTGACAACGGTGGACAAAAAGACTAACAGAGGGTACAACATGGTTTATTAAAAAACCTTCAGGTTTTACTGGGACCAGTGTAGGGTGGCATCGCAGTTTTGAACATGTCCATTATGCTATTGCTCTTTGGACTGACTCTAGCATCTTCACACATCTGACCAGGCCCTGTGTAAAGAAACCGTTGTGACTTCCAGCCATTCTCACTTCTTGTTGTCCTCTGTCCCCTTCATTCCACTGGGTCTTTGAATACAGCACTATTTTCTACTTTCCAACAATCAGAGAGACCCAAAATTGTCTTTCCTAATATTAAATGGTTGATTTTAATTTTATGATTATAATTTATTGCCTGTATTGCCTATGTCCACTGTACTGTCCTGCTATAAGACAAGCTAGATTTTAGCAAAGATATTTTTTATAACTTATTTATCTCAAATAATGGCACATTATCAAAGCACAAATGTTTGTCAAATGAATGAATGAATGAATGACTTACGAATTCTTAGGATTTTATCTACTCCCAAGGTGTGTCTCAAGACAGTTATTCTATAATTTTTGTTGGATGAACAGCTAATCAAATAGATGGATAGATGAATTCATCTATCCACAAAAAGTGAGAGGAAGTAGGTGAATGGATGAATTAATGGTGTGTATTCCTATACTCCCAGTACTAAATATAAAGTATGGTGTGAGCTAGGCACTTCAAAATTTTTGTATTGGGATGATAAAAGATCAAATATATGATTGAATGGATAGATAGTAGAATACATGATTGAATAGTAAAGAAATGGATGAGTGAATGGATGGTATGTAGCTGAATAGATGGTCTATCCTTAGTAAACTGAGGAGACTTCCCATCCTTCCAGAAGACTATTTCTTCTGAGTGAGTCTCCTGATTGGTCCTATAGTTCTCAACTTGGTTCTCTGCCATGGCTGTATTTTGAAGAACATTTTTATTAGCTTTGGAGTTACTTGCAAGGTCCTCTTGAGTTCTCTTTTGGCCCGCCTGCATTCTTGTTCACACCTGCCCTGCCATAGCTTGCGGATCTCCCTGGTTTCCTTCCACGGGCCACATTTCCAAGCATCCCTTTGATCTCTGGCACATACTTCTGCTGGGTTTCCAATAAGGTGTTTTTAAACAGTCTCCAGACTTCCTGTGGCTTGTTGACATTTTAAATGATTCCTTTCGTTTGTTTTTCCTGACCAGCGCCTACACTTGTGCTTGTGTCCCCTTTTAAAATGGGGTGACCACATGATATATACATTTTCTCTTCTAGCCCAGAATGGTCACACTGTTGGGATCACTCTGGCATAGTATTTTTTTTTTCCCTTCTACATCTTACTTAGGCCATATCCAAAGCCAAGTCCCAAATATTTCCTCTCTTAATAGTTCTAAGAGATATCTTTACTAAGAATTCATCCTATCCAGTAAGTCTATATTTCTATCACTAATCTAAATATGAACAGTGAACAAACTAGTCTTCAAGATATTAATCAGTGTTTGTACTGTCATGTACACTGGTGACAGTGTGTTGTGGCATGAGCAGGACTTTGGAAACCATCACCTTCATGTCATCCTGTTAAATTGTTTCTAAATCTTTAGCTTACATGTGCAGTCAAAAGACCGCATGTGTGTCTATGTACCACTTATGTGCCTGGTGCCTGTAGAGGCTGGAAGACGGTGTGAAATCCCTTCGAACTTGAGTTAAAGACAATGCTGAGCCATCATGTGGGTGCTGGAAACCAAGCCAGGGTCTTCTGCAAGAGCAGAACCTAACCCCTGAGCCATCTCCCCAGCCTTCATCCCCTTCATTTCTAATGAGGCTGGGTCTATAGAAACCCAACTCTGTATAGACAGAAGCCACGCAATACAAAAATTCCCAAGAAATAGACCTTTTCTCTGGCTGGTCTTTCCGTGCCTATGATGTACTCTTTGGACTAAGTGTGTGTACTAGGAGGAACCAGCTCATATACCCAAACTTTACAATTTGTCAAGATTGTAGTATTTTTATATTCTGGTAGGTATATGAAACACAAAGCAATTTTTTACTTATTTGGTTTCGTTTTGTTTTTTAGAAAATAAATAGTTACTGGTAAAAAAAAAAAAAAAAAAAGGTACCATGCTCCAGTTTCCTAGCTGCAAAAGTCAAAGGCAACTCCCTGTCTTTCTCCTATTCAGTGCCTTGTCTCAACATAGACTCTGTTGAGAGAAAGAATTAAGTAACCCAGAAGAAACAAAAGTCATTTGCCCTAAAAAAGCAGGCTTCGTTTTTATTTGTTTTTATTTTTATTTTTTGACCACACATTTTGTCAGTCAGGATTTTTCCTCCCAAAGACATTGATTTTCAAGCATTTATTTCACTCGGCTGGAAGGTAGGCTCTCTAGCTTTATGCATGCGCTACAAAGTAAGGGTCACAGTTCTCATCTGTGGATTTTTACCAGACTGAAGGGAACCAAAGAACATGCTAGAAATTTGAGACAATGGTGTATGTATACTGCTCACAAATATTTTATATTTTTGGTTGCGAGCCTAGCCTTTAATGGCTGAGCCATCTCTCCAGCCCTACTCACAAATATTTTAGCAGACTGGCTGGTCTTCAAAAGTCTGACACGATGAAGCCTAGTTGCCGCTTTACAGATGTGAAGTTGTGGAGTCCATGCCATAGATTTTACTTTAAATTGTGAAAACTGAAAAACGTACTTTTGTCTGACTTGAAACTTGAATTGGCCAAGTTGTAATGAAGAAGCTATAAAAATTTAGCGATATGTTTTCCACCCGTGATATTGACATATGCACATAATTACCTTTCCTTTTTTCCCTCTTTTTGATACAATTTCATTATTTGTCATGCTGGCTGTGGTGCACCAATAAAGACCAAATATCATATTAGAATTCATGACAGTTTTCACATTGTATTATCAATATGTGGAAATAATTGTCTGCTCTGAGATTAAATTACATTATTGTGTATCTTTTTCATGCCTAATAAATAATGATGGATAGCTTTTATTTTCGTCACCACCTGCAACCATTTAGTCACCCCTTGATTGTGGAAGATGAAATAATAAAAGGCAAGTGTTAGGTTGCAAGCGGGGAAGGACACGGTCCAAACAGTTGTACAGCCCCTGTTCCTGTTTGTATTGTTTCAGTCCCTGGACAGCAATCCATGATGGACTAGGAGAGCTGGTAACCCGGGAGGAACCTGGCGAGCCGTTCACAAAGATGAGAGAAAGTGGAAATTTTTTTTTTCTAGTAGAACAATAATTATTTCTTGGTGCACAATTCTTAATCTGAAAATGAGTTTTTGTTCTGCTGTACAAATCAGTTACGTGCAATTAGAATGCAAAACAGAAGCATATCTGACTGTTTAGCCTTTTTTAAATAGAAATGAAAACAGCCTGGGAAATTGTAGCAAAGTTGAAAATGCATGCTAGGTAATTTCAAAATCCAAAGACATAAAACCATGCATAATAAAAAGGCCACTCTAAACTCATTACATTTTTTGAAATTGGCAATTGGAAGGCTTAATTTTAAAATTAGAATTTGCATGTTTGAAAACTTATTAACTTTATTTTTGAATAGCCAAGTGTATTGCCAGCATTAAGGTGTGTTTTGTTTGCTTCCTGTATACAACTGAATTGCCCATAATGTGATTTTATCTATGACCTGTTCAGGCTTTATTATTATTATTTTTTTATGGTTCAACATCATGCTCCAGCAAAATTCTGCTCTGGTTGAAACTTTCAAGTTCAAATTATAATCAGCAAATGCTTGAGTCTTCTAGGGAAAAGAATTGTGTTTGGAGTCATATGACACTATTGTATTTCATCTCTAAAAAATGCCAAACATTTATAAAAATAAATACTTGATGTTTATAATGAAAGTTGTTATTTGATCATTTCAGTTGAGGACAATGAGGTAAGAAAGCAAGCTGTAGGCAAAATCTTTTCTTGTTTGTTTTCTATTTGGTTGTGAGTCGCTGGTTGACTCTTTATGGAACTGTTTCTCCTGCATAGCTCTATTAACATTACCTAACCAAAAAAAAAAAAAAAAAAGACAACCTTAGGTAGAGACTCAGACCAAGATCCAAAGGTAATCTTGTCAAATGTCAGATTACCATGGTGAAACAGTTTGGCAAACAGGCCAGCAGTGCAGTATTTGACGAATCCCTGGTGGATGGGTATGCCGCTGGAGTCTGTCTTAGGCTGGGCAGTCTATTAATGTTCCTCCCAGTTGTCTTAGGACATCCATTTAGAAAGAACAGACGGGCCTTTCTCTCATTTATAGCTCTTTTGCTATCTGACTACCCATCTCCCTCTATAATTAAATGCTGAGAATAAAATAATAAACATAATTTTATTTGTGCCATTACTCACTGCTGAAATTGCGTCTTTACATTTCCTATGAGAATCATAGTAGTCATGCTTGCTTCCTTCACACTGGAGAGAGCTGTGCCAAAGTCACAGGCTTTTCTAGATTCTCTGAGGCTGGGAAGAACCATGTGGAGTCTGAGGAAACCACATCTAGGAAAATAATTTTACAATATACACGAGTATATTTATCATTTCTCTATGAGGAAGATTTTACCTGACCCATGAAAAACATGTTAGAATACTGTCCATGAAAACGAGAACTTTGAAACTGGACATTCTTCTAGGCATAAAGTCACACACATTAGCAAAGTCAGAACTGGTACATGCTACATACCTCTCCAAGCCCCAGCTAGTCATCTGTCCCACAGTTTTCTGTTGAAGCCAAGTCGTACAATAAACATCATAGTCTTGCTCTCTGGTAATAGAAAGTTCTAGAAGGACATCCTCACCTGGTGGTATTTTTTTCTCACCTTATCTTTAGTCTGTTCTCATTTCCTTCAGCAAAAGTCTTCTTGGCATGACTTGCCCAAAAAAAAAAAAAAAAAAAAAAAAGAAAAAGAAAAAGAAAATATATTGGATAATTCTCCCAGAAATGTACAAAGTGGAAGCAGGGAACTGGTTCCATTAGAAGAAGTTATTCCTAGTTCTGTCTCTGTCAGAATTTTCTTTTTATTTTCATACTTTGCCTCTTTCTAGGTGTTGCTAGTTCCCATGTTTCTGGAGTCTATACATGTGAGAACCCACAAAACATTTAATGTGCACCAAAATCATTATCTTTCTTAGTTTGCAAGGGGAGGGAACCTAAGCAAAATCTCTCACGTCCAAACGTGATGCTGGACCATGGGGCCCCAAGACAACCCCCTGACTAATTGCTCATTGCTCTAAGAGAAACCAATTATTCTACATTTTTCAGAAAAAAAAAAAAAACATCTGGGGGAAAACTCTAGAATAATAAACTAAGTGTAAAAATAGCGGCAAATGTCAACATCCATGAACCTTTTGGGGTACTTCCAACCTTTAAAAAATTTATACATCAGCTGTGTAATTTCTAGATACTCTACTTTTTATGGAAGTTTTAATATTGAGACAAATAATCTCTTCATCTAGAATATAGCCGGTGTCCTACATTAAATAACGAGCTCAGTTACTTGGGATAAAGACCCTGAGCAGAAGTCTCTAATGGAGTGCTAAGTATTCATTCCTGTCGATATTCTAAAAGCTGGAATGTGTAGTCTTTTTGGCTGGACTTTCTCAGTACGGTGTGATTGCTTTCGAGTTCCCAGCAGTGATCTTAAAGTCCTGTTAGTATTTAACAACTCATCCTGGCCTCCAGAAAATGCTGTGTTAGGAAAGGAAAAGCAGACTCTTTGGCTAGAGTTGTGGAAGAAAGGTGGGGCCTCATGAGTTACATGACTGCATACGATGTGGGCAATTTGATTTTGGCCCCCAATTCAGGCTCTTGCATTGGAGCTGTGAACTCAAGTATGCATGAGAAAGTCACCTCCTGAAGGAAAGATTTCCATGCATCTGCATAGCAAAGAGGACCAATCACAGCTCCCTTTAAGCTTTTAGGTCATGCAGCAAGTTTTAAGACCTCAAACTTAGTGACAGACATCACAAGATAGTCCCTCAGCGACGGATTTGACTGTGTCGCTAGTCTAGCCGGTGACTAGTAAATAGTGAACAGACAAGATGATGTCATAGATGAGCTTTCATTGTTTGCCAAAATGTTCTGTGTCTTCCTTTATCTCCAACATGTCGGACAAAGCAACTAGAACATAGCCCCATAGGTGGTGATTCTTTCCCAGGTAAAGTGGTATACTAGAGTTCACCACATGACACACGAGCTAGACATTTACTTGGAAGCTCCAAAGCATAGATGCCTGGTGAAATGTGTGACACCGACCACTGGGCCAGTAGACTTGGCAATAAAACAGGAGCTCAAGTCACCAGTCTTAATGTCCAGACCAAGGACAGTTGGATGGCGCTCCACGACAGACTATTTAAACTTTTCTGAAAGTTCAGGGATATATCTTTCAAGATCCGTCAGTACTTCAGAAGCAGGGCTCGCCAGACCAATCAATCTAGTGCAAAGTTTGTTTTTAGAACTCAAGTTCCTTGTTCTGCTTTGCAAGCAGATGTCTTCAAAGATATATTATGAAGAGATTATGTGATTTGGGGTGTAGCGATTCTGCCAGTTATAATTAAAAGGGCCAACATCCAAGTTTTGTTTTCTTTATAAACACTGCAGAGTGTGTCAGTGGCCAATCTAAAATTACCCAGAGAAGAGTGTGCGTTCTTCTTTAGCACAAGATAATGAAGATGGCGTGTGAAACGCGGCATGGTTATAATAAGCTGGTGGACTTGTCCTATGCACAAGCTTGTCCAAATGTAATTATAGGAGTCTCAAGAGGATTGTTGCTTCCTAAACTGTCCAGTCAAGTGACTCCAAAGTTAATATGATCAAATTAACAGACTGGCTTTGAAAGTCTACCATTGTGCCTTCAAAAATAGCTACCTTGAGTCAATTATCTTTCCCAAGTAGGAAGAGACACCTTTTAGGGCATTCTTCTCTCTCTCTCTCTCTCTCTCTCTCTCTCTCTCTCTCTCTCTCTCTCTCTCTCTCTCTCTCTCTCCCTCCCTCCCTCCTTCCCTCCCTCCCTCCCTCCCTTCTTCCCAAATGCTCCTGGGAAGGCTAAGTGAGTGTGAATCTGAAGACACAAAAGGCCGCCGGCTCTTCTCTCATGAATGGAGAACACAGGACTAGTCGGAGCCTGCTCTGAGGTTTGTATGGTTGGGAAAGGTGTGATTGCCAGACTCCACAATATGAATCACCAGGGAAAGAAGCAAGACCAGGACCCAGAGAAGGACAAAGAACATCAAGCTAATAGTTTACTCATCTACCTCTGTGGCCTTTATATACACTGTAGAAAAAAAATGGTATCTCATATCCCAAACATCAACATGTAATTCATTTGAGAATTGGGAAACACTCTGAGACAGGGGACATCAGTGCTCGAATTCTAGGGAAGCAGGAGAAATGAAAACATCCCCTCAGTGTGTGTTGGGAAGAACCCTTCCTAAATTCTTAGGAGTAACTAGTATGTTGGAGGAGAATCCCAATGCATCCTATGGGAGACATCCTCTGGGGAGTCCTCCCTAGGGGTGACAATGGATAAGGGACTAGTAGATTCCCAAAGTGCCTTGGGCATGAGGGACACTCGTGACAAAAATCTCACTAAAAACCAGCCTTGCTTCTTGCCGTAGTTTTGTTTCCTTTGGGTATTCTCAGAGGAGGTGGAGGGGAGCTCCCATCTCAAATTTAACCAAGTTTAACCCCAAGATCATCTGTAGTCATAAAGGAGGAAAATGGCATAAAGAAAAAATAACTGAAGTTTACCACAATATTGGGTTTCCAGTCCCCTGCATGTTTTCTAATGCTGAGGGACATGTACTTCCTTTTCTCCTTGGGTATGTGTATGCTGGGAGAGACTGTCGCACACTATCTCTGTATAAATAGATCCAAGCCATTTCCCCATGTGTGGACAGAGCAGTCTTTTTCTAATGCAAAATGCAATTGATTCTCTAATATCTGTGCAAAGAACAAGATGCACCCTCTGGCCTGGTTTGTCCCTGCACTCTGCAACCTCTTACTGCCTCATTTCCCCTCACTGTCTCCACCAATCTCCTGTTATTTTCTTCCATTCCATGAACACCGTACGAGTAACTGCTGTCTGTACCCCTCTCGATAGACACTTTCTCATGGATTCCTTCTTAGTTAAGATAAATGCTTCTACTTGAGGTTTTGATAGGACCGTGAGGAGAAGCATTCATAAATTTGTTTCTGATAGGACCATGATTCTCCTTGTCACAGTGTGGTGGTATTGTGTTCCCCAAAATATTGTGTACCCTAATAAACTTATCTGGGGTCAGAGAACAGAAAAGCCACTAGATACTTAGGATAGGAAGTAGTAGCACACGCCTTTAATCCTAGCACTCCAGAGGCAGGAATCCTTGTGTTCAAGGATACAGCCAAGCATAGTGAGTCACACCTTTAATCCCAGGGAGTGGTGGTAGAAAGCAGAAAGGTATATAAGGCGTGGGGACCAGAAACTAGAAGCTTTTAGCTGGTTAAGCTTCAGGCTTTCAAGCAGCAGTTCAGCTGAGAGCCATTGGGATGAAGACACAGAAGCTTCCTGTCTGAGGAAACAAGATCAGCTGAGAAGTTGGCCAGGTGAGGTTAGCTGTGGCTTGTTCTGTCTCTCTGATCTTCCAGTGTTCACCCCAATACTTGGCTCCAGGTTTGATTTTATTAATAAGAACTTTTAAGATTCCTGCTACATCACAGAGATGAGCATAAATTTACATTTGTGTGTGCAGTCAATTAGTATATGTATCCTGGACTATATGCCCCATTCAAACATGAACATGGGGTGGAGCTCCTAAGGTGCGCAGTTGGAGACTTCTCGGTTCTACTTCCATTGTTAATCTGATTAAGTGACACCAGACTGGAAAAAAAAAAAAAAAGCCAGTCCTGGCATTTCAGCACGTGAATGTGTCGGAAGTTGATGTGTCTTTCTTGGCCTAGACACGGGTTTGAACTGAGCAGTTGCTCTGCCCCGTGGGTGCATGGCTTCAGGCTTTTTCCTTCTACTGATTATGCATCTCTGAAGCCCCAAAGGCCTCCCCAGGATTTTTGCATTAATCGTACAGCAAGCAAAGAAAGAAAAAGGTAAAGAGTGGGGACGAATATATATATGTGTGCATATATATGTATATATATATAGCTTTTATTCGTACCTCTTGACTTGAGTATAGTCACATGGCTGCATCTGGTTGCAGGCAAGGCTGGGAAATGTGGCCTTCCTAGTGGTACTCATGATTTTTGCCTCTATCACAATTAGATAAGGTCACTAAGATTTCCCAGCGGTTACTGGCTACTCCAAAAATTATTATCAATGAGGAAAGAAAACAGTTTTTAAACCCAATTTCCCAAAAAAAGGGAAGAGCCAGCATAACATGGATCGACTAATGGTATTATGTCTGTCTAGGAATATGCTAGATGGTTTAGTAAATACAGTTTTTCTGCTACAGTGAATCTCAAAACAAGTACATTTTTCAAAACGAACTTTGAAGAATCAGCTAGAGGCTGTACAGATTTCCACATTCCCTTTAGGATTTTTCGTTTTCATATTGTGTTCATGTGCCAAAGTGAAAATAGCTTTCCACAAAATGGAAGTTACACTCCAAGGCTGTAATCGTGTTCTCTCTTACCGAAGTACAGCAGAATCTCAAAGCCAGTGATGTAATGTTGCAAGCAGGATCTTCTCCTCCAACGTTTGTCTGGGACGCTGTCAAACAGAGTAGGAAAATGGAACATGTGCACGATGACTTTTCAATCAACAGGCACAAAAAGACCCTGGTAGATAAGTCAGCTGAAAGAGACCGTGTCCAGCAACTCACTGGCAGAACTGCAAAGACATCATTTTATGTTTGACATTGAAGATAGTCTCAAAGAATAATGTATCAGGGGAAAAAATCAACTTGTTCTATAGAACTGCCACATTTAGTATTTCTCTAGTTAATGTGTCTATATCAACCTTAGTATTGGGCAAAGTTTTTCTCCTTTGGGAAAATATATATACTGAACCTAGTTGGGTTCTTTGATGTTCAAAGCAGACATTAAATTGGATTTCCAAGCAAGTGACAAAGGAAGAGTAAGATTAAGTACCAAGGTCATCTATAAAATTGATTGAACTGTTTGTTGAATCATGGAATTCTTTGTCATAAAAAAGCACTTATCAAATTTGTTTTTCATCTTTGCTAGTCATTAATTCGTGCCTATCTTTTAAAATTATGTATATATATATGTGTGTGTGTGCGTGTGTGCACCTGTATGAGGGGTATATACACATGAGTGCAAATGCCTGAAGAGCCAGGAAGATCTCCTGGAGCTGAAGGTACAGGAAATATGGAGCCATTCAGTGAGGACGGTGGGTTTCTTTGGTTAAGAGCAGTATAGGCTGAGCCATCGCTTCAGCCCCAGTGCATACTTTTTATCATCGTGGCATCCTCCTATTCGTGGAGATGAGTAGGAAAGTTCTTGGTCAGAACTTCCATCCAATTCCACTCCTTTTCCCTTACTTTTTTAATAGTGAAAGCTGGTGTCCAGGAGTAGTCCTTTACTTCATTATCCCTGTGACACTGGCCAGTATGTGGCACAGCTCATCTCCCTTAGCACTAAGGAATAAAAAGCTATGCTGCCTGAACTATAATGTAATGCTTTCTTATCACCTAGAATTTTTGTTCTGTACTTACTAAAAGAACAGTTTTAGACTTAGACACATATTTTTATCATATTTCACACTTGTGCAAACATAAAAAGTAAAACATAAGTAAAATAAGTTGGTTAAAGTGTTCCTAAAATTTCTGCATATTTATGGTACAACCCTTAGGAATTCGTCTTTGACGTAGCGGGTGATGTCCGTGCTTTCCACCCACTCTGATTCTCTGCCATCTTGTACCTTAGCATCCCTAAGAGTTTCCACGGTAATCTCTGAGATGTGCTTCCAAGCTGCTGACCCTATTCATGGAGCAAGTTTGTGTGAGCAAGCTCAGAGGATGACACCTCTTCCATGATAATGTTCTATGTTAATTAAGTTGAGGAAAATGTATAGAGAGAAATTGTAAAATTCTATGGGTTAATTAAGGTCCATCTCAAAACATAACCCAACAGTTTGTCTCAATCCCCTGAGTTATCTGCTGTCTCCCAGATATGTACGATGACATCACATCTTGTCTTTATTTCATCTTTTCTGCCTACTGGCACAGACTTTTTATATTCTAATATCAATGAAGGCCTTTATTGACCATGTTCAATGTGACTTATAAGTTATGTTTATAGAAATAAAAAATGCTTATGAAATTTATGTAGGTAACACATATTAAAATATTTAGATGTCTACCTTTAATCAACTTCTTAAATTTGAATTTTATCTCTCTCTAGTCCCTCAAGGGAAATAGCAATTCAGTGTAAGCTTTTTCCTTAAGAGCTGAGAATGAATCAAATGTGGTGGGGTTTGTGTGTGTGTGTGTGTGTGTGTGTGTGTGTGTGTGTGTGTGTGTGTCTTTTTTTAAAATCATGCTTTCATACTGGAGAGATGGCTCAGTGGTTAAGAGCACTTGCTGCTCTTGCAGAAGACCTGGGTTTGGTTCTTAGCACCTACATGATGGCTCACAACCCTCTGTAACTCCAGTTCCAGGGGATCCAGTACCTTTTTCTGGCCACTTCATGCACCAGGCATACATGTAGTACACATATGTATATGTAGGCCAACACTCATACACAAAATAAAAATACAATAATTTTTAAAATCATGTTTTCTTACCATCTTATCTTTTATACTTCAGAATTATTTTTCTTCATTCCTGGCCAGTCTTAACATTCTATCCTTTCCTGGATTTGACCTTTAACCTCATTTCCTTTCCTCTTGCCCACATTTCTTTAAGGTCAGTGCTATTGTGAACGTTAGCTTCATTAAATTGGGATTGTTCAGTGTTTGACATAAACTCCCTACAAACACTTTTATGAAGTCTTACATGCTCTGTATATTTTCAATACCAAACTCAATGATTATATGGTTTAGATTTATTGTTTTATGGGCTGTCTTAAACTGGAGATGTTTTAGTTTTTATTTACAACTTAACACTGCTAAACATATCCTACTTAATACCATAATTACTTCCTAACTACTTTGTCATAAAAGCAAAGACATCTTCATCAACTCTGTTATTTTTTATTCATGTTACAATAGTATTTTTTCCTATGTGTTTTCAGTTTAAAATATATTTTCTATGGTAGTGACTGTGTGAGTCTTTGAAATGCAACTAGACAGATGTACTGACCACGGTTACCAAGGGAGCAGTTTCCTTGACGATGGCCAACTGTCATCAAAGCAGTCCACGGTCTCTTTCCTCCCATGTGACTTGCTTTCACATGTTGAAAACTGGAGTTAGAGGAAGAGGCTTTTTGTAAATTGTGAGCCTCTAGCTGCCCAACAAGCCACCGATTTTTCCTGGAGCACAGTGGCACGCTGTGGTTTTAACTGAGCCCTTTTCCAAGGGCCGAAGGCCACAGTTGGTCATGAAGGACTTCCCGCCTCTCACACTTTCTGTTTCACTCTCCTAGTCACTTGAACAAGATCCAAAAATGCTGCAGCCGATGTCCAAGGCCAATGCTGCAAGAGACGTAATAGCAGAGGGACATCTTTGGAAGAGTAAATGTTTTTCTAGTGACTAAAATGAGAGGTGTAAAAACTGGGGCGTTATTTCCAGTCACTACGTTGTTTCTCTATGTATTTCTGTAAGTCATGAAAGAGAGTGTTAATTCATTTTCCCCTTTTGTAGGATTGGGACAGTGTTTCACCACGTGGCTCTTAATGGCCTGAAATTCATTGTATAGACTAGGCTGGACAAGAACCACTGAGATCCTCCTGCCTTTGCCTCCCAAGTGCTGGAGTTATTAATGGCTTGTGCCCCCATACCAGGCAAGAGAATATGAATTCTTGTTTATATGCTTTAATTCTGTATTTAAAATCTATGATTAAGATGAGCTGATTTTTTTAATCTTAAGAAACATAAGAAAAATATTTACATATCTTCTCTGTTTTGTTTCCTGAGACAGAGTCCTGTAAAATAGCGCTTGAGCATAACTTGTGACCCAGGCTTGCCTCAAACTCACAATCCTCCCACCCCAACCTCCCTGATGCTGGGGCTGTAGGCATGTACCACCAAGCCTAGCTTCCACTTATATTTTTGAACCAGGAAAGACTTAAAGTGACATACAAAACTACAGCAATACATTATTTCTCAGAGTATGCAGCATAGTTCATATGGGACTTGCTGGACATGAAGCTATTGTGTTCAGTGGTTAGGGGTGCTGTATTATTGTTGATGGCTAAGATTCCCATTTCATGACCAGGCGGTGGTGGCACACGCCTTTAATCCCAGCACTTGGGATTAAAGAACTCACAGAGCCAGGCAGATCTCTGTGAGTTTGAAGCCAGCCTGGTCTACAGAGCGAGATCCAGGACAGGCACCAAAACCACACAGAGAAACCCTGTCTTGAAAAACAAAACAAAACAACAACAACAAGAAAAAAAGATTCCCATTTCACGGGTTTAAAAAAAATTGAAGGTTTGAAAGAGAGATGACTGTGATAAACATTCACAACTAGTAATGAGTGTGAGGATTTGAACTCAGAGCAAATGGGTTCCCTACTGGCTTCATACTCTCTACTCCATCAATAAATGTGCTGACTGCCTTCAGTGTGTATCAAGACAACAAGGATTGCTGCTACCTTTGACTGTTCCTCCCCTTGCCTACACTAAGATGGTTAGTAATGTATAAAATGCAAATTTTTGATATTTCGTTTCACCTTAGAATTGTAAACATGTATGAAAATAATTGTTATTTTTTTTCCATTTTCCAATATTCATTTTAATAACTACATATATGACATTAACCACAATAGTCAAGAGATAGAACAAAGATAAATGTTCATCAACGGATAATTGGATAAGCAAACTGTGTTATAGCCACACAATGGAATATTATGCAGCCATAAAAGGAATGAGGCATCAATACACATAACAACTTATAAAGTTTTGGTATGTGTTAGATAAGTATCCTTCAAAAGCACATGTGCTAACGGCTTGGTCCCCAGCCCACAATACTATATGCAGGAACTGTTACGATACAATGCCTAGAGGAAGTCTTTAGTCACAAGCACTTGAAAAAGATATTGGAACCCCAATGTCTTCTCTTTCTCTCTTTCATACCCTGACAACGAGGAACTGTTCTTGCCCTGCATAGCTGTCACAGGACTCTGCCTTGTCCTAAAAGCAGTGGCACATACCAATGATGGACAGAAGTCTCCAGAATTAAGAACCAAATCGACCTTTCTTTTTATCAGATGAGATTGGATGTGTCCAGAGTTCTTCCCATAGATAAGCCTTTTCTCCTTCTAAACTGGTTGTTTCCAGTTCTTGTTACAGTAACAGAAAGCTGACTGATACAACTTTCAGAAGTTTTTACTACACCATGGATTTTCAGAAACAAAAACATACTCAAGAATTGATTCATAGTTTCCATAGTGTTAACAACAGAAGTCGGCCAGCGAGCTATGGTATTCAGCATTATCAGCCTCTTTCCATCTGGCACTGTGCATCTCTTTTATATTAAATTTTATTTGAAGACAGAAGTCATGAGCTAAAACTGTGTGAGAATAAAATTTTAGAGATGTAAAAACAAAGGGGGAAACTTCCCATTTTTGAAAATGTACTAGATGTTGTTCTGCTTCCACTAGATCCAAGAAGAAAGGGGGTCAATAAAAGACTCACTCATGACCTTGACGGAGATATGACCTTGACAGTGTTGACACTTACAGAAGCATCTCTAAGTAAACCAGAAAATCAAAAGCTTCTCAGGAAACATTGTGTGTGGAGTAGAAAGCCTCTGGATAATTGTGTTTTCTTCCTGGGAGTCTTGGCCTGTAGACAGACTTAACCTTGGTCCTTCTAAATTAGTCTCGGCACGGAAAAGTGTCCAAACATCCCACTTGGAAGATATGCTAAATGTTGTGTTCCACTTGGAGAGTCTTGAGCCATTCTTTTGAGAATGATCCCAATCAATGTTTGTGAATTTATAGCTTAAATTCTTTAAAATATTTGTCTAGGCGCTCCCTTTTAGTATATACCTTCTGCTAAAACACTAACGATAAAGCTGTTCTCTAGTGTCTACATTCCAGAGAGAATTTTAAAACCTTTTTATAATTGGATGGTCAGGCACAAAGCATCAAGTATTTGTAGTATTGGTGTTTTGTTCATTTGTTTGTTTGTTTCCTTTCTAAAAATGGATGTATACCCTCTGCTGTATACACCTCCTGGTGTATACCCTCTGCTTCCTCCATCCGCTCGAGGTGCCGCTTGTGCACTCCTTCAGGGCAGACCTGCTTCCTCTTTTGTGAAGCAGCAGCCAGGGAGACTCTGGTGCTCGCCATGGCCGATGAGAAACCCAATGAAGGAGTCAAGACTGAGAACAACCATCATATTAATTTGAAGGCAGCAAGGAAGGAAGGTTCTGTGGTGCAGTTTAAGATCAGGAGGCAGACACCACTTAGTAAATAGAAAATAGAAAAGCCTATTGTGAATGACAGGATTTATCAATGAGGCAGATCAGATTCCAGTTTGATGGGCAACCAAGAAATGAAACAGACACACCAGCACCATTGGAAATGGAGAATGAAGGTACACCTCATATGTCCTAGCAGCAGACAGGAGGTGTCTACTGAAAAGGGAACCTGCTACTTTACTCCAAGCGTTTGTTATAGCTCAAGAATACATTCTCTATTAGAAAGCCATAATTTGGGTCCACCACATTCTGACTACCAAAGTATAGTTTTCCCTGTTCTTCCATTTCCCCATCCTCATTCCCTAATTGTACATAAAATAATCAGTGTATGTGCACAAGCATATTTTGCTTTTTGGTCCCCCCACCTCTCTCTTTCTCTCTATAACTGATCTGGATCATCCATTTTATCCTGCCCTCAGACATGGAACTCTGCCTGTAGCCCAACCATAAAAGGACATTTTTGAGATGGTTCTGGAAGATAGTAGCATTTTAATGAGTAGATTCAGTAAATATCTGTACCTCATCAGTGGGTATCATCCAATACATCATTCATATTCATTCTCATAATCTAATCTCTCTCTCTCTCTCTCTCTCTCTCTCTCTCTCTCTCTCTCTCTCTCTCTCTCTCTCTCCTAAATGGCCAATGTTCTGTTTTGGTTGACATCAGATGGAGATGGTCTGGAGGGGAAGTACAGGTTCTGTGAAAATGTCCCTTCTCTCCGTGAGTGCACATTCATTCACCTATCTCTATATTCCAATGAGTTGTTTTTGCTTTCATTGTTTTAGAAAAAGAACCCAACAGCACAAAATCCTTGCATGCCTTGTTCAGTAGGAGAATTTCAATGTTTTCATTTATCATTGTAAAGCCAAGAGCAACTGTATAACTTTTTGGTACACACCTGTTACATATAGGGCAATCTGTCTTTAAGTAGGGGTAAATTACTCTTGAACAAAATGATGCTGAAGAGTTTTCCCTTCAAGGCAAGCATCTTGTTGTTTAAATAAACTTCTTGTTTAAAATGAAAAAAAAAATCAATACCTCCTAACTGTAGCCTGTTACCGCTCTGTCTTTCACAGCCTTTCATGCTGTGGTTTGGGGGTTGTTGTGTTTTAAGTGACACATGATTGATGTAATCTGGCATGATTTACAATGTCAAGCAGCAGCAGAACATTTTAGAGAAAAAAAATATTCATCAAAATCTATTACTGTAGAAATTGCTGCTTGAAGATTCTTTCTTTGGGTTACTTTCATGTGTGGTAAAACAACACCTTGCTGACGTCACAACCCATGTTTTGGGGTTTTGTTTAGTCTGGTAGTGTGGTTATTAAAATGGCTGCAGCTGAAGTCTCCCTGTTACCTCAGGGTAACACACTAAGTATCAAATGAATACCAAACAACCTGCCAAAGGCTTGCCCATTTACCTCCAACTGAGAGAATTCAGTTCATGTCTTAGGAAGGAGGAGGGGGAGGACTGGGAATCCAGCAGTGCTCCACCCCAACGCAAATCATAACTTTATTGTGTGATTACAAAACTCTAGCTTTAAAGAAACGTTTTATTTGCATATTAAACCATCCTTTAAAAAAACCCCACAATATCCTTCTCTCTAAGGCAATATTCCCTCTTTCTGTTTAAGCCCATTCAGTAGTTATGTGAAGCCTCATGGTAGTTAGTCCTCAAATGTCTTTTGAAGTGATTTTGCAAATATTTGGTGTCCAACTCCTTCCATTATAATCCTATCAGTCAGGAGTTGTTTCTTTATGCTAGCCTTACTATGAATTATTAAAAATGCCACAATTTTCAAGAGATTTGAGCAAAGGAACCCATTTAAATATATATACATTAAAATTTACAGTGGTATTGATTCAAAAAATAAAAGATGAAAGAAAGGTCCTTCAGAGTAGCCTTCATGGCTTGTTATTACCCAAACATGAATATTCTCTCCTGCCTCGGTGTTATCCATGCTACTGGACACAATCCCATTGCCCACCACCGTATCCTTTGACCTGCCATCTTCCCACCCACCCACAGAAGCAGTCATTCCAATAATGGCTGTCCATGCCAGTCACTATACAAGGTGCTTAGGATCTAGAAAGAAAACTAAGTAGGAAAAAGGCAAACGTGAGAGGAAATATTTGTGTTGGGTGTTTTGATAAGTATTAGAGGGGAGAAAGTGAAGGCAGAGGAAGAAATAAGAATACTCTACCACATTGTTTATTTACGTGAATGGACCTTTGAGCATGGGCTGTGCACACTGGCTGTATACCAGGCACAGTTCTAGCTTGAATGGGAAACAAAGCAAAGGAGATGTGCACAGTAGCTTATCCCTTACCGCTGGAGACAGAGACAGACCTCAATGTAAGGAGTTTATGAAGCATCCACGGCCCTGGTTGGGGGCTCAGCCCTGCGGAGGTCTAGCCATTGCTTTCAAGCATGCGCAGTCCATCTTCCTGTCCAGTCCTTTAACCATCCAGTAATACTCATGAGCGGCTTCCTCGCTGAGTCTTTAGTGTTGCTTATGCTATTCTGGTACCGCAGTCTCTCTCAGGGTTCACCCCCAACGCCTTCCCCAAGGGAGTACTCACCTCGACCACCTGGGGCAGCCATGCAAACTTGCGCAGGCTTCCTGCTTGAGAAACAGGCGATTCCTTGCTGTCCGCTTGACTGAGCTGTTCTTTTCAGTGTTTCGTCGTATTGAAAAGAGGACTAAGAGCAGCATAGGTGGCGAAAAAGTCAGGGCCACGCGAGGAAGTGGAATCCCAGTTGCCTTCTCTGTGGCCCCACTGTCTCCTGGGGTTCATTTTGGGAAGCCCTCGTGAGTTAGAGGGATTGGCCATGCCACTTTCATTCTCCGGGAGCAGGGAAGGGCATCCATGGCTTGATCTCACCTTTCCCATAGCATAGTCTGTGAGTGTTAAGGT
Organism: Peromyscus leucopus; assembly: GCF_004664715.2. Taxonomy (NCBI): domain Eukaryota; kingdom Metazoa; phylum Chordata; class Mammalia; order Rodentia; family Cricetidae; genus Peromyscus; species Peromyscus leucopus. The sequence continues at coordinate 114,918,746 of NC_051065.1, forward strand.
AGTCGGCTGTCAAACAATCATGAACTAGGAGAAGAAGCAAAGGGGTTGAAGATGTGGCTCAGTAGCAGAGTGCCTGGATAACACGTGCAAGGCTCTGGCTTTGATCACTAACAGAAAGGAAAGAAAGGGGAGGAGGAAAGGGGAGAGGAGGGGGACAGAGAAAGGGAAAAAGGAAAGGAAAAAGAGACATGAGGATGTGTACTCAAAACAGCCAATAAAAACATACCAGTCGATAAGCTCGCTGCTTAAACTAGTAGAGACATGCTTACGTAACTGCTGTAGCTGTGTTACATGTTTTACATCAAAGGATACACATATAGGATATTTCATGCAAGAAATAAAAACTTTCTGAAGAACCCATTGGAAATTGCAGCATCAAAAATCAGAATGTGCTGTTTTTAAAAGTCATAGGAGAGGCTTAATAGAAAACTGTCCATTATAAACTAATGAACTAAGAAAGGCAGGTAAATGAGAGAGGTCTTCATTCTGAAGCTTGGGGAAGGGGAAATCTAAATACACGGGGGAACTGTCAGATAAGGCCAAGGGGCCCATTTGTATAAGTAGAGTCTGGTAAGGAAAAGAGAGACCAGAATAAAAAATGTTTGAAGAAATGATGTTGACTGTCCCCAACTGTAGTGAAAAACCAACCCATAAAACCCCAAATAATTCAGCCACCCTCAGCCAGTATAAATACAGAGGTAAAGCACATTCAGGACACAACAGTGAAATGTTTCATCATACCAAATTGAATAAGTTTATTGGAGACTGTCTTTGAGCCTAACATATGCAATGCAAAATTTCTACAAAGAAATAGAACATACACTTCCAAGAAAGAAAGACAGAAAGAAAGAAAGGAAGGAAGGAAGGAAGGAAGGAAGGAAGGAAGGAAGAAAGAAAGAAAGAAAGAAAGAAAGAAAGAAAGAAAGAAAGAAAGAAAGAAAGAAAGAAAGAAAGAAAGAAAAGAAAAGAAAGCCAGGGGGTGGTGGCACACGCCTTTAATCCCAGCACTTGGGAGGCAGAGGCAGGAGAATCTCTGTGAGTTCGAGGCCAGCCTGGTCTACAAAGCGAGTTCCAGGAAAGGCACAAAACTACATAGAGAAACCCTGTCTTGAAAAACCAAAGAAAGAAAGAAAGAAAGAAAGAAAGAAAGAAAGAAAGAAAGAAAGAAAGAAAGAAAGAAAGAAAGAAAGAAGGAAACGTAAATGTGCCTGTCCAAGGTCACATGGCTGGAGGTGAAGCCAGGGTTAGACCTCAGAATCAGGCTCCAGAGACATGGTCTTGACCTGCCTGACATAATACTTAGGTGGCTCTGCAAAGCGTGAATGGCTTCTCTGAATCGAGTTCTGCCTTGCTTTTTCTTGTACTATCATTGCATTTTCATCTGCATCACACTCCTCATAAGACAGACAGATGTGATGACTGTCCACAAGATGCTTCTGTGAAGGTGGTGCATCTTGACTTGGCTTCTGTGTCTCTAGTCTGTGACATTAAACTAGCGTGAGCACCTTTCTGGGAAAACTGGAGTTTGAGATATGCACTGTCAGGTGTACCATGGAACATAAATAGTTGCTTGCTACTGGCTACTTTGAATGACTGGTATTTTGGATTTTGTTCTCTATTCTGTTAACTACCTGAAGTAAACCCTGATTAGAAAAACATTAATTGGGAAGTTTTGAAAAATAAGCATAAGTTGTAAGTTGCATGCTGTTCTGAATAGTGTGATGAAATCTTGGACCATCCACATCATGCCAGGCATCCTAATCATCTTCAATCTGCCGTATCCTCGCAGTATACACGACCCAACTGCCAGGTTATTAGTAAACACCCTAATCATCAGGAAAACTACCAAGATTGGGTGGTACTTTTGACCAACTAATTTACTTATGTTAATAATGTCTGCAAAGTGTAAAATATTGGAAATTCACATACACTACAAAGAAGTCATAACATGATCCTCTTAAGAGAAGGGGGGGAGATACTTACGACACATTAAGGGAGAAAGTACACACAGTTTTCATTGCAGTATTTATTATAATTGCTCTGTTCTTGGTAGGCTTTGCTGCTGATCTTGGACTGTCCCTACTTTATAAACTTATTCTTTTTCTTGTGTAGTTGTATCTGGGAAAACACAACGATGTGAGGGGTTTGGTGCTACCTGCCATTTCCAAGGAGCACTGATGGTCTCAGAACATCCTCCCACGTGTGAGGTAGGACGGCTTGAGCACACACACAAGCTCAGCAGAAGACCCCTTAGCCCCATTTTTGGCTCCTTTTAAAGCATTTCTTTCTTTATTCATAAGCAGGCCCATCTCACCTCCACCTCCCAGGACAACCATTTCCAGCCTCCGAAATGCTCTGCCTTTATTCTCTACGAGTTCACCCAGAGAATCCCCGCATGTTCTATTGAACAATGGAGCTGAGGTGGGGCCCTTTAAATTGACAAATTACTAGACTGATGTCTCCCGCCAGATTCTGGACAGCTGCTGTCTCTCTCATTCCGGATCTTCTAGGACTCTTATTACCAGGGACCTTCCAGAACTTTCTTTGAGGTGGGTACTATGTGACTGCCCTGAAGAATAGCACATAGTATAAACTTCCTCACTTCAAAGAATTGGTTAATCCTCTGAGATCTATCCTTGGGCTCCCAGATGAATAATCTGCTTAAATTGGGGGATTCGTCTCTTGAAATGATAACTGTGACGGGGTACATAGGTAATATGAAGAATAGGGTGTGTCGGTTAGAAATTGTTCTTGTGTGTGGCTTGAAACAAGTCACAATGTTTGGACTAGCATGTCCTGCTCCCTCTGTGCTGGCTAGCTCTTTACTCAGAAGGTAGGATCAGGAGCTGAAGAGATGACCCAGCAATTAACACTTGCTGCGCTTGAGGATAGCCCAAGTTTGGTTCCCAGCACCCATGTCCCATGTCGGGAAGCTCACACCCCCTAAACTTCAAGCTCCAGGGTATTCAATACCCTCTACTGGTCTCCATGGGCAGCTGAACTCATGTGCACATATCCACACACAGACACACACACATACATACTCATAAACTGAAACAAAACTTTTTAATAAAATAGAATAGTAAAATACATTTTTAATAAAAACACAATCAGGCATGTCTGATAGCAACTCTTAGGACATTTTTTCCTCCTGTTTTTGATCCACTAGAAGAAAACAAAAAATCTCTCTTCAGTTTTCCAGTAAGCTTATAGTTCAAGGACTGGACCATCTAAGTTAATGAACTCATCATTGAATCAGTCACCATAGCCCAGACTGATGGGGCTTAGCTCAGCTGCCTCGCCTCGGAGTTGGTAAAGAAGTCAAGAGCCTGACAGTGTCGGGACACACAACGAAACAGACTCCGCAGGCCATAAGCAGCAGGTTCATAGCACAGGGGAGAGGTGAAATCTTGCATTTAGAATGTGCGTGCACTTGAGACATGACTGAAAACTCGTTGCTTCCTGGATCCAGATAGCCGTCCTCAAGCCATGTCCCTTGAGCCCCAGTGCTGTGTACCTTAATAGGCCGATGCTAATTGGTCACCAGTGAGGAGCCTGTGGCCTTCCCTTGCACCAGCATTTTAAAAAGGTCCCGTGGAAGCCATTTATATATTTTAGAATAGTTAACATGGCCCCACCGGGCCTGCAGCAAAAGATGCATTTTGCAACATCTAATGAGTAAATGGGGCATTTAGTAAGACACAGTCTAATTACTTTGGGTCTTTGTAAAATATTAATTTAAGGCAACCACAGCATTAAGGAATAAGTTTGCCAGGCGGGGCTCAGTAATTTTGTGCCGCAGCTGCCATTAATATCAATAGAAGTCTCTCAGCTCACTTGCCTCCCTGCTTTGACGATGTACCCCTAAGGTATAGAAATCAGTGGCTGCAGATTTGTTTTCAATTAAAGTTCCAGAGTAAAGCGTGGAGTTGTTTGTGCATAGGCATATCACCTGCACAGCTGCGGACTGAGGCTTCCAGAGTCAGACCTGGATGATATGCAGTGACGTCTCTGTTGCCGAGTTTCTAGAAAGCATGACAATTCCAACTCCAGAAGAGCACCGGTATAAAGAAAGCCACCATCACCACTTGTGGACATGATTTGCCTTGGAATTAAAATGCTTTCTAGAAACTTTACATCATACATATATGATTCCATTCTGGGGAAGTCAGGCTGGGGACAAATTACAATTCATAAAATGTGGGGCCTTGTCAAGCATAACTAGAGTCCCATTCCCAGAACCCATGTAAAAAGTCTGGCATGAAGATGTGCACTTGTAATCCCAATGCTGAGGAGGTAGATCCTGGGGCTCTCTGGGAAGCAGATCCTGGGGCTCACTGGCCAGCCAGTCTCATTTAGTTGGAAGGCCCCAGGCCAGTGAGATATCCTTTGCTAAAGAACAAGGTGGATGGTAGCTGAAGCAAAATAACAGCTGAGTGTGTCCTCTTGCTTCCACATGTGTGTTCACACATGTGCACTGCACATACACACATGTACACATACAGAGAAAGATGCCTGTTGTCCATTCCAACACACACTGAAACGAACCCTGAATGATTCTGAGTTGACCTTACAGAGGAACACATGTAAACCTCCCTGAAGTTGTCTTGCATGGAAGAGAAGTCCCAAGCTACTGATTTAGTTGCTCTGAGTCAGTGGAAGAGTACAACCCAGAAGCTCTTCTTGCCATTCTATGTGATGCCTGACTGTGTCTGTGCACAAAAGTAGTTTCTTAGACACACACCGTTACCTCTGTAGAAGCCTAGCAGTGATGATGTGGTGTGTGCTGTGATGAGAAGCTGTTGGAATGTGCAGAGATGTAAAGACGAACTGTTCCCAGAAGGATGTGCAATATGGGGGTGGCTATGACATTGGAAACTGAGCTAACAGGAGAGGCCCTAACCCTCAAAGAATGCAAAGTGTCTCTCCTCCCAGTGTCTGCAGTCAAAGTTTTGAGAAACAGCTGCATTTAGTCATGCAGCATGGAAGAACAAGAGTGCCTCATGTCAGAGACGATGCAGTGAGCGCATAGCTGTGGGAGACATGCAGGATGCTCTAGTATCATTCATCGATGTATTATGGCTACGCCGCATGCCTTCCTGCCCCATTCATCTGATCCCATCTCTTAAAACATCCCCTTGCATCTCTCATTTCTGGATCCCTGTACAAATCGCAGGAGCTAATTTAATTTGGGGGTGGGCAGGCTAAGCCCCCATGTTCCCTTTCAACCCCAGCAAATATTTCATTGTTTGTAATGCCTCTTAATACACGAAACAATATTTATGCTGTACTCTACAACATTTTATAACTTTCTTCTAATTGCCTTAGCAGGCTTTAAAACCGGAGCTTAACACTTCGATAATAAGCGTATTAATTTGTCTAACGTTTAAGTTCTTACAAAGGAAGAGACAAGCATTAATTTTGTTTAGTTAAAACAAGCTTTGCTTTTGAACAGCAGGTGGTAATTGAAACAAAACAAGGACTCATTAGAGGAGCGTCTGGTGGCTCATGATACAAACAGAGCATACTAGAAAACCCAAACACAAGAGCCCTGAAATAAAGTGGTCATCATCTAATTAACAGAACATGTTTTAATTACCGAGTAAACCATGCAGCGCCGTGTGTCAATTTAACTGATGTGCTAAGTGCCAGTTTACAATATCAGAAACAGACAAATAATTGGAATCTAATTACATGCAGGTCTATTGCACACCAGCGCCTCCAGCCCATCTTAATAAACAAGTTTTTACATCAAACCATGAATAGCAAATACAGCCATGCTGTTAATTGCTACATTGTGATATTGGGACTTTGCCAGCTCTGACTATTAAAATAAGCTCTTGTGTGGATTGCAGTTTCTCTGCTACGCTTTAATTAGAATCAAATGAGAGGCAGAGATCGGGCTGTATTACTGCAATTCAATATATGTAAATAAGATAACTGGCTAATCTTTTTATTTTATTTCTGAGCCTCCATGCAATAGGCGGTTTAGTTATGCTAATAGGTTATCACTTTGCAAATGAAGTAGATTTGTGCTGTGAGATGAATCAAGAAACATGTAATCTTTGCTCGAGAGTCTAAATATTCCCCATCCTCGCACGTGGGATCCGAAGAACTTTCTTGCCCAAGATATATGGTGCTATATTTTTAATGCCCGTATTGGCCTAGTTTTTCAGCGATAGCTTTGGATGTTGTATTTCACTTGTCTAAATAAACACATGATCCATAACACGCTATTTACAATGCTCGGACAGATATTTCAAGATAAACTCCTATAATGGAGAATCATTCATTTGAGTACTTGAAAAGGTTGCAGAGGAGGTCTACATAAATACTGTATAATGCAAATTTTAAATTAAGACCAAGGCATAGATAACGCTCATATTTCATACTGTGTATAAATGTGCTGCTTGTCAAGGAACTAATCAGGGATTCAGAAATATTTCAGAGTTCGAAAATGAAATCTATGGTACGGCCGCTGATGGGCCATTTTTCTGTATTTTCCAACGAGGGAAGGAGATGGTATAGCTATTGTTGAAAAATTACCAAGTAATGATCTCCTGGGAAGATCGCCTTATGTTTCATTAGAATTGTAATTAGAAGTGGCCATGACCTTGGGAAACCTGCTTCAGGAGCCGGCTCTCTTCCCTTTTGTTTAAGAAAATCTTCCAAGTTGCTTCTGCTCCTGGCCACGGGCGACATTCACTGAACTCCGTAGAACGGACACAATAAAGCATGCAAATGTACGACAGTGGTGCAGTAACGGGGAACAAGAGAGGCAGAGGGAATGCTCTTCTCTCAACTTCAGGCGCAGTTTGTTAGTGTGGATTCGAGGGGCCCAGAGCTTTCTTCCCTCGGAGACGTTCTAGGTCACACCAGACCTTAGAACTGTCTTCTACGGACAACATGGCAGCTCTGTTGGGTCTCTGAGTGCGCCCAGGACTTTAAAGGCCACCCTCAGCCATTTCCAACTTCTGGCTTGAAGGAAGAAAGCCAAGCTCCTCACTGGCTTGAGCCGAAGGCAGCCTGTAACAATACTCCGCAAACTTGGCGCGGGGCCTCGCCTATTTAAATTTCCATCACACCATTGTCGGAGGCCCATGCCTCTGACTTGGCTTGCCTGGTGGATGTGGTCCAACTCCCAGAAGGGAACAAGTGCACCACGCAAAATATTGGAAGGGTCCACATGTTTCCAACACCTCATCGGATACTTTAGTGCGGGGGTAAAGAACATTCTTGGTACTCTTGTTTCTGGCAAAGTCACAAAGGATTCTGGGCTGGTACCTCATCCATCTTGGTTCAAAAATGAAATGGAGTCTCCTGGTCAGTTGTCAGAAGAAAAAGGGAAACACACACACACACACACACACACACACACACACACACACACACACTGCTCCAGATGCCCTGGTTTTCTCCTATCCTTCCAGCCTCCCACAAAAGCATGCCAACTCCAGTAACAATATATAATCAAAATGTTTAAAATGCAGAGTAAATGTGTATAAAAATGCACAGGGGCTGGAAAAGGAATGTAATAAGGTTAAATTTTACAAACATGATTCCATATGTTGAAAGCATCTTGTAGTTGTGTCAAATACAGATGAAGCTATAAATTACCCCAGAATCAGAAGTGTCAACTTTCAGGCTAATGCTGGATATATATATATATATATATATATATATATATATATATATATACATTCAGGATTCTTATTAAAATATGAAAACATGCTAAACATAGAAAAAGCTAACAACTGTACCAAAAGCAAGACAGAGTGTTACTAATGTCTGCCAACTGTATTACTCACCAGGCAATCAATCTCACATGAGCAACCTCTGCAGCCGGCAACCGGGAAAGCAGAAACCCACCTCTCCTACTTGTCTTAGTTGTGGTTACTCTTGCAAGGTTTCCACATTATTCAGTTTGCTCACTGTTAACCCTGAGAGGGCACGGTTAGCGAGAGGAAAACGTTTATTCAATTATAATGTCTTTATTTTTACTTAAAACACACACAAAACTGTCAGCAATAGACAAATGAGTACTGTGGGCTGAAGCATGTGCTCACTTTATTCTATATTTGAATTCTAATAAATTATATCCATGCTATTACAAAAATTATAACTGACATGCTGTCAGAACTAGACACAGAGATGCCTAGATGTACACCTAGTGCCTTGAAGGCTGTCCACATTTGGGCCAATTGTAAAACATCACCCTCATTTGCCAAACAGGACTGTTATGTCTGTGGTCAAGGGTGATTTTTTTTTCCTTGGTTGCAAGCTCATGCATGATTCTGAATGTACCCAAATTCTAAGGGAAAAGATAGTCTTCCTTAAAGGATCGAGTGATCTGTTCTGAGATTCAACACAGCATATGGAAGTAGTTTCTTACTCAAGCATTATAGAACAAGTAAATAATACTGCCCCATTAGATGAAATCCAAGTTGATAAACACTCTGCAGTTCATATGACAAGAACCTGCTGACAGGCTTTGTGGAGCTTGGAGAGTGCTCTTCAATATCTGGTACGAGAGGTTTTGCTTTTGCCAGTTGGAGTTTGAAGACAAATACCGGCTTTTCCCCAGAGGTTTCGATCACTCTCCAAAAGGTTCTCCTGATTGGTGACGGGGGTGGACATTTAGTGAGTGTTGTGAACTGAATCCTTGTGGTCCCATCTGAAAACTGAAACCCCAGCTGTGAAGGTGCTCACTTTAGGAAGTGCAGCCTTTGGGAACTGACCTGGTTAAGAGAATGGAGTCCCCGAGAATAGGGTTGGGGACCCCAGTAAGGTCAGTTTCTCCTTCTGTTGTGAGCAGATAACGAGAAGAGCACAGTGACCTGTGAACCAAGGGTCCCTTGCCGGACACCGAATCTGTGGGTGCCCTGGACTCCTCCGCTGATAGCAGGTGAGAAGGGAGGTTCCGTTCACGGTCACCAGTGTGCGGCCGACCAGGCTGAACTGCCAAGAGCAATGGATGCTGAAATCGCTCCTTTCTATCCCTGCCATCGTAAGACTGTCTGTTAGGTGTGCTTTGGAGTGCTGGTGGTCAGGGGTGGGATTGTATGGAGGACATCACCTAAGGGGTGGGGAGGGGGCAGTCAGGCAGCAAAAACTAAGTGTGATAATGGGCTGGAGAGATGGCTCAGAGGTTAAGAACACATGTTGCTCATGCAGAGGACCTGGGTTTGACTCCCAGCACCCACATGGTGGCTCCCAACCATCTGTAACTCCAGTCCTGGGGGATCCACCCTCCTCTGAACACCTTGGGCACCAGGTACAGGTGCAGTCCACAGACATGCATGCAGCGAAATACTCATACACATAAAATAAAAATTTTAAAAATATGAAAAAATACTAATAGTTATGATAAATATGACCCAAAGTAACATCAAGGACTTTGCTATATGCTAGGGGCAAAAGTGAGAGATTTACATACAAAAGGAAAGCTAGGATAGGAAGGTGTATTTGAAGTAAGTATTCTCCTGAACTTCCAAGGGGAGATGGGCTGGGCAGTGCCCAAAGAGAATGCCTTGTATACTTTCCATAGTTGTCAACCTGAAAGCCACAGAAGTTAAGAAGAAAAAAAAGAAAGAAAGAAATTTGCTGGATGGAAAATAGCCATCATGGGATTGATGGCTGCTGCAACACCGGACTTCCTCCCATCGGGCAGGAAGAGAGGGATGCCATAGGAGTCAGGAGTTAATAATGAGAATATAGCTCAGAGCTTAGCTCAGTGGCACAGAGCTTGCCTAGCAATAGCAAGGCCCTGGATTCAATTTCCAGCAGCCAGGGCAGGGGGGTTACAAAATACCAAAGACAAAAAATGAAATACGACAACCCCCGGGAGCACGATATAGTAGTAGAAATGTCTGAGGCGGAGTAGCTGGAGGATGAGTACTGCTGAGTCTCTCCGTCCTCATGTGCTCAGGACCCTAAGTACTAAAAATTGCTCCGACTTGTTAAGTGTAGGTTTGTGCCACCTTCTGGGCTCCTTGAGTTTGCCCATCCCTCCTGGGACTAGCACAGGAATGGCACTACCACCAAGAATGTCTGTGAAGAGGTCGTTCTCAAAGGGAAAAACTGAGGGGATATGAGGAGGCTCAGCAGTTAGAAGTCCATAGTATTCTTGCAAAAGAATGGAGTTCGGTTCCCAGAACATGCGGTGGTGGTTCATGACTGCCTGCCACTCCAGCTCTGACCCCTCTGGTAAAAATATTGCGGATAAAAAACCTTCTGGGGACTGGGGGAATAGCTAGTCAGCAAAGTGCATGAAAACCTGACCCCGAGGAGTCACCTGTCTGCCGGGTGTGGTGGTGCACTCCCAGCACTTGGGAGGCAGAGGCAGGAAGATCTCTGTGTTCAAGGCCAGCCTGGTCTACAGAGTGGTTTCCAGGGCAGCCAGGACTACACAAAGAAACCCTGTCTCAGAAAAAAAAAAATGCAGGTGTTAATGGCACACACTTGTAATCCCTATGCTGGGGAGGGAGAATCAGGTAGATACATGGAGCGATCCAGCCTCATCTACTCAGAGAGGTCCAGACCAATGAAGAGAACCTATCTCATAAAACAAAGTGGGAACAATACCAAGGTTGCCCTCTGACCTCCACACACATATGCAAATCTCCTGAATACTATCTGTGGTCTGTCTGGTTAGACAGGGAATTAAATCCAGTGTCCTGTGCATGCTCGGCACATACTCTACCACTGAGCTACACCTTTGGCTGCTCAATACAGCTTTTGATTTTGTATGCTGGGTTTGGGAAGATCCAGGGTCGAGCATATGTGAGGTGTGTGTTCTATGATTAAACTACAATATGATTTTAACTAGATAGATTCATAAGCAAAGGAAAGTGTAAGAATACGAAGATTATAACATTCGAGGTCAAAGAGTCAGCTATAGAGAATTTTTATTGCTCAGTAACTATTGTTTAATGTGTGTGAGAACAATACAAATTCAACACATATGCATGTGCATATTAAAAAGGATTGTACTACATTCAACATGGAATATTTTCTTCTATCCTGGAGCAGAAGGGAAAAAATGTAAGAAAATAGAATTACTACCATGGCATAGGCTGTAGTTCTGGCTACTCGGAAGATTGAGACAGATGGAACCAGAGGCCAAGGTTACTTGTGAAAATAAGTGATGCCTTATCTAGGCATGTAGTATAGTAATAGTCTGTTTGCATAGAGTGAGCAATACCCTAGATTCAACCTGCTGTACTGGGGAGGGTGGGGGAGAGAAAGAGAGAGGGAGAGAAAGAGAGAAAGAGAAAAGGACAGACAGACAGACAGACAGAGAGAATGTAAGAAATGAAGAAATGAATGAAGGAATCCTACAACCAAGACTATAAAATCAATGAAACCTAAATAAAACTTGTATTTGAGTTACTAATATTTCAAAAAATCTGTATGTTCTAAACTCTGTGTTTAATTTGGATCAATGTCACTTGATTACATTAAATGTTAGTACATGGCGGGTGATGAACACACAGGTACCCTCTGTGCCATCCACGTCGTTCCTGTGGGAGTGTGACAGCATTTCAAAGTTTAAAGAGCTCTTGCTCTTGCAGCAGACCTGGGTTCCATTCCCAACACCCACATCGTGGTTCACAGCCTCTGGGGAGTCTGATGCCCTCTTTGGATCTCCAAGGGCTCCAAGCACACACATGGTGCACATACATACAAGCAGGTGAAACACTCACACATGAAATAAAATCAATACATCTAAAATTTTTTTTAATAAAAAGATTTTCACTGATGGATGGAGAAATGCCTTAGTCTCTAAAGTACTTGCTTGCTAGAGTGAGGACCTCACTTCCAAACTTGCAAACTCGTGTCAAAAAGCCAAGACATGCTGGCAAACACTTGTAATCCCAGCCCTGGCTTCATGAAAGCAAGTGAACTCCTGGAGGTGGGTGGCCAGCTAGCCTAACCTAATTGGTAAGCTCCGGGACCCTGTCTCAAGAAAAAAAGAAAAAGAGAAAAAAAAAAAGATGGATGACGTGAAGATAGCAACTGAGATATAACCATAACCTCCACATGTATGCACGAAAACATCTACACATCTGTGTACACCCATACTCAAGTGTGTGCCAGCACAGTTTCTTTGTGCTTATCTGGTTCTTCGGACATTTTTGTTGTTGTTTCATGCTTCTTTGTGAAATCTCTCTGACTACCAAAAACAAGAAGAGGGAAACAGAAGAAAACCTAAGAAAATCTCCAGCCTAATTTTAATCGGCCTTGTTGTATGATGAAATCACTCTCGAAAATGTCTTACCCCTGAGCATCCACAGCCATTTTAGCATCAGTACCAAGACACGGGGCGCTGATGATACTTGAGTATTAGCCTGCTGGCTACACTAGGTAGCTATTTATCCCTCCCTGCGGTTTTACTTTCCCTCTAGACAAAACTAACGCTGCTTTCAGACATCTTGAGAATGCTATAGTTCATCTCTAACAGATAGAATTTTGTTCTTATTTTGTTAAATGTTACATTTACATAATTGTGTATGTCATTGGTGTTTGTGAAGATCCACCAAAAAAGTAGAAGTTTTCCTGCCTAAAGCGTAAGAATTAGTCTACCCCCCAAGCCCCACCAAGACAACTTCTCCTGTCCAAGTCAGGAACCAAGTAAAGTTTTAGCTAATGAGGGCAAATGTTCTTATTCTGCTCTCAGCTTAGTCTCATGCTTTGCATAGCGGTTACACTCGTGTCAGGGATTTTTTTTAATCACAGAATACATTGAGTTAGAAATCCCTGACATGAGGCCAGCTGACATTGCTGGTAGTTGTTCTCAGTTTTTTTTTTTTTTTTAATTAAGTGCCCTTAAAATTTTATGCCTTGGTTAGTTTACCCAATTCTAGTAATAAAATCACTAAGTGACTAATAAAATAGCACAAGGTGACTGAATGGTTAAGTATAGAACTTGCTGTTGCCAGAATAGTCTTATCTCTAGACTCAAAGATATTTATATGAAAACTGCATTCTTTATAACAAACCAGAATCTTATTTTGCTGTGGCCAAATGCAATGGGCATCTGTTCTTTTTGCCTGCCCAGCACATATTCCTCCCTTTATTATTAGCAGCCCCAGGCCTGGGCTGGGCTAGGTTGGAAGGAGAATCACTTCCCAGTCTTATTAGTTTGTGCATCTGGGGAGGACCCTCATCTTTTCCCACAAACCCCCATCACCTCTCTTGAAGTGCAAGGCTATGACTCAGAACCAAGCAGACATTACAGTCTTTCCTCTTGGCCACAGAGATTGGCTCAAGATGAATGTGTGTTTCCAGCCAGACCAAAGAGCTTCAATTCAAAGAATCCTACTGGAGTGACTGGAACAGAGAGCGCCTGTTCCCAGAAATGAATCTAGGAGGATGGCAACCTGAACCTACCAAGGCAGCCTTATGACAAACCCCACGCAGTGAGAGAAAGATGGAGGCCAATGCCTGCAACAAACCGGAACCATAGCTGGATCCAGGATTCTGCCATACTGAAGAAAGGAGCTTTTTAAGCATTCAGGAAATAATTAGGTCCCACACGCACAGTGCTTTGAATCAGATTCATGCATTTATGTCTCTCGCCACTAACATAATTTCCCCTAATTCATGAAATTCCAAGGCATGGTCTTCTTCCTTAATCAATCTAATGCCGGTGAAATTTCTATTTCCATTCATTGCATAAATATGTGCTGAATGCACATGACTCAATGCAATGAAATGGGGAAGAGAGATTACATTAGGCATCCTCTGTGCCCCCAAATGAAAATGTGTCAGATATTTTGTAGAAATCAGTTAAGAATTTGTTGTTTCTGTTTTCTTTTCTACAAGTGGAATACAGTGTGATTTCACCTCATGGCAATGTCTAAGGCCATAATTTTAACACAGTATTTAGGAGGCTTGGTTTGGCATCAGATGCCTTGGTTTAAAGTCTTAATCTGTCTCTTACCATGTGACTGACAAATTCAAATTATTTAGACTGTCTTAGTGTTGACTTCCCTGTCTGCAAGATAGCATGAACATATCTAGATCAAGCCATATTTTAAGACTGGAGAAAGTGCTTGTAAAGTGTACAGTACCATGCCTGTTGCTATGCCATAGATGGTAGTTTTCAAGTATAATCACTTAATATGCCACTCAATAAAACTCTACAACAGTTTCACTTTTTGCTTTAGTGTCCAGAAATAAACATACTATTTTAGTTTCTGCCTATATCCAAGCTTTATTTCTGCAAGCATCTCAGACTCCATTCAGACAACTGAGTACTGACAAAAGCCACTGGGCTTTCTCATAGGTACCTGAACTCCATCGTGACCAAAACCAAATTCCCTATTTCTACCTTTCCCTAAACCCGTGTCTCTTCCTGTGGTATCAACATCAGTAAATAACACCACTGTGCCTTCAAGTCTCAGCTCACTCCCACACCTCCTCCTCTCCACACATCAGATCAGTAGCCAAATTAACTCAGAAACCTTCCCATTGGTCTTCCTGTCTCTACCCTTTTCCCAATGGCCATATAATAGCCAAAGTGATGTTCTTAATGAACACATGTCCTATAAATCAATAACCGTTTCTCACTGGTCCTAGAATAAGACCGTGAATTCCCTTCGTTCTCCTGTTTCTGATGTCTTTATTCCTCCAGACTCAGCTCTTAGCCTGCCGTATACACAGCCCCCTCACCATCCCGTGGTCTAGCCCAGGGAACTCAGCTCCTACTCTGCTCTATCTTCCTTTATGAACTTTTCGAGTGCGGCTTCTTTTCCCTAAAACAGTACACTACCCACTTCTTTCTGTGTCTATTTCCTACCATTTAATCATGTCTTATGTCTCAAACTACCTGCTACTTCCTCTACATCCCCCCTTTCCTAGTACTGATGTCTGCATTTGAATAGCATCATGTAGCTTCCTATCATGTAACTTGCCACACGTATCACTTTTAACACTGCATGGATGTGAGTATATAGATACAACATAGTACAATCATCAAAGTCATTGTCTAGAACCTGGTTTGGAAAATCCCCATGTGATACTGATGTAGTCATGGGGTTGTTTGTCAATATCATGGGGGGGGGAAACACATCTCCTTTCACTAGTCTCCGCCTTCCATCATTCCTTACTTGTGCAAAGAGAAACAACAGAACAGAAACATGCCAGTGGTGCTGAGCCTTTATCAGCAATAGATCACAGATAGCTTGCATCCATCACTTGATAGATACAGCTGGTCTCTTGAAATATTCCCCATGCTTATCATCATTTCTACATTATGTTACATTCTGAATGTACTCCTACAGTAGCACATGTACATTATAGCAGATTTTTAAATTACTTAAATAACATTATCATTACTTTTCTCATAACCTATGAACTTCATAGACTTGAAGGCTCTGAGCCTTTGCCACACCTCGGAAGGAGATTTTCCAAACCTGGTACAGGAGAGGCACAGATCCCATTGCTCAGTGAGGCCAAGCCACAGCAGCTGACTTACACACACATCTTCAGAAAGCCTAGCTAGTTGCAAATCCCACCACACACATGCTGAACAGATAAAAGCTGAGCATATTTTAATACAGCATCATTCACATTTATATTCCTATGGCTTCTTTGAATGATACCCTTATCCGAGAAGAAGGTGGATAATGGGCGGCTTCTGGGCCAGCTCCAGGAAAGTTAGACCACTGTTCTATTCAGTTACATAGGGTGAGATCTTCCTTAGCAGATGGCATTAAAAATTTTAAAGATATCATGGGAGCCAGTAGACTATATAAAAGGCATCTGGCAACATTGACCTTGGATGTTGAGAAGATAGGTGAGGGTGATGTTACTGAACAAGTGTGATCTATTTTATCAATTTCTATTTATAATTTGACTTGAGGCTGGTTTTAGGTCCATATCTCTCATGCAAACATCTGATAAAAAAAAAAAAAAAAAAAAAAAAACTTTGTTCTTTCACGCCTGGTGGCAATTTGTGTTGTGGGAAGCTGTGGAACATGGTGAGGCCATTGAGTGAGCTGACAGCTAGGCTTTTCACAGTTACCCACTGTAGAAATGCTTGCTGGTCAGGTCGCTGCCAAGTACATTCCAACAGACATCATTTGACTTTGGATTGGGAGCTTGAGAAGACCATTGTCAAGTGTTTCCAATAGCTATTTAGACATTCAGGGGGCCTCTGGGAGCCATTTCCTAAAGTAAAATTGAATTCATGCATTCATCCATTCGACACATACGTCAGAGATTTATCGTTTGGGGTGTGGCATCAGTGAGGTTCCGTGTTAAGGACTCCTCTCCTCACTGTGATGAACTATCTGACAGCGGCAAGTTTGGGGAGGAGGGATTTGCTCTGGCTCAGCTGCAAGGCTGCAGCTCATCGTGGTAACAAAGGCAAGGTGGCTAGAGCAGGTCACAGAAGTAGGTCAGTCCATGGTGGTGGCAACGTGTGGCATGACTTGTTCACATCTTGATGAAGAGGAAGCAACAAGATTAGACCAGAAACAGATATCACCTATGACATCCACCCCCAGGGAACCGTTCCAACTAATGGGCCACAGTCTCACCTCCATTTCATCCATCAGCTGGGGACCAGGTGGCAAAACACATGAGACTGTGGGTGACATTTCCCATTCAAACCCTGACCGTGTGTAAATCAGTGTTAAAACTAGAACCCAACCATATTTCAGGTATCGCCTGTCAGTTCTGAGCCTAAAGAACTAATAACAGGTCTACAAGTTCTGGGTGTCCTTCCCCTAAAAGGACCCAAAATGAAAGTTTTGCTCCAAAAACCTCGTGTTTTCAGAGGACGAGACTGCAGATTACCTGTGTTGACATCAAGTGAGCCCCACTGTGGCCTACCTTACTCAGTGGAGAAATTCCAAATGTTTCTGAGCACATTTGTTCTGAGAACCATTATACTGGGTGATAATAAGGAGAGCTGGGAAGCGTGTAGAGTGTTGTGCATTTGGCCTCTGCCGTCTCAAAGCCCTGACAGCCAGCAGTGCAGAATCACCGAGTAAAAGTAGTGTGTTTAATTACATCTTCTCGTCATGCAGGGAACTGGTCCTCCACTTTCACTCTTGACGGCAAATAAGTCCAGATAGCTTGTCCTCTTCGATAGATTGTTAAGAAGTGACTGAGACACCATGTTGTAGTTTCTGAGTTCTGCGATTGATTAGAAATGCCAGACATGGATTCACTGATAGGATTAGCAAATCCTTCTACGGGAGTGGGCCTCCAGATGTTTCAAAGCACTCTGTTCTGAAAACTATTATTCTGGGTGCTATAAGTGCATTGCTATGCCCTATTTCCTTTATCACCCATCAGCTTAAGGAAAGGGAAAAAAAAAGATATGCATGCAAATACCCACCAATCTGTGCCTACTCCAAAAGGGACACAAGGGTTGGACAGGAAGCCGGTGCCCTTTGCTCACACTCTGTAAAAAGCCATGTGCTTTCACATCTCTCCTCTGCAGTGCAGATTATTAGAAAGCCAAGCCCAAGAGGGCAAAATACAAATAAAATTTGTTTGGAAATAAAACAAGATAGATCTACAGGCTTCTGTGACCTGGCCTCCCTTTCCAAGTTGAGGGTCAATAGACAGCAATCATGCCCTCCATGTTCTCAATAAAATGCCACCTACTTAAGAGTTCCACTTCTTCACATGCCCAGGCTGCATTTTATTGCAGATGACTTCCTTAATCAGGAAGATTTGTGTACTGAGATGTTAGTGGGGAAAACCGTTGCAGGCGGAGACAGAATCATCATTAGCAGAGCACATTTGGAGGATACATGGCTCATTTCTCATTTGCTTGCCTTTGGCTGATGGTTTGTTTCCAGATTCTTTGGTGAGCGAAAGGGTTGCCATGCCCTTTGTCTGACTCGCTGAGTATGTTTAAGATTTGAATATGAAAAATGTACCCCCCCTCCCGGCATCTCTCTCCAGTATGTACTAGGTACACTGATAACAATATCCATGGACACACAGCCTACTTTTGGAGAGAAGCCCAGCTCTGCAGAGATAGCTCAGTCAACAAGGTGCTTGCTAAACAAGCAGAGGAATCTGAGTTCAATCTCCAGAACACACTGTAAAAATAGAGTCCAGTGTTTTGTGTGTGTTTAGAACCCCAGCACCAAGAAAGGACATAGGGAGATTCCTGGCTCTTACTGGCCTTCTAGCCTGGTTTACTCTGTGAGTTCCAGGCTAATGTGAGACCCTGCCTTAAAAAAAATGAGGTGGATGACATTCAAATTTGATCATTGGCCTACACACACACACACACACACACACACACACACACACACACACACACACGTGCCTGAGTACACACACATGTGCCTGTATACATATGAGCATCTACCACCCCTCACACAAAAACAAATAAAAATATAATAGAAAAAGTAAGTAAAATACACTTAAAAGAAGTCCCAAAGTGACCCTACCCAATTGCACCTCACTATCCTAACATGAAAGTTTTTAATTATGTAAGAGATACAATATTCATAACTCCTTATTGGGCACACACTGGACATCTTCTCATTGAAAATGTTGCAGATGGGCTAGCTATGAATTAACTCTTCCTTATTCCAATTTGTACTCTTCCCAACTGGCTAAAATAGAAAAAGCTCTGGGTGTTACATAAGCCATGCAGGAAGTCCATAAATGGCAGATTTTTCTGGAAAGGAGAATTTGAAGGCAGAAATGGATAAGCACATACCATACATGATGTGAAAGTGTGTGTGTATACATGTGCATGTGTGTGCATGTGCCTGTGGGGAGAGGGGTCAGAAATCACTGTTTAGTGTCTGTCTTAATTGTTCTCCACCAATTTAGCTAAACTGACTGAGCAGTAAACCTCAGATCCTTCCATCTCTAAGCCCCAATGCTGGGGATACAGATGAGCACAGCCTCATTTGGCTTTTCTTAGGGTGCTGGAGAGACCAACTCAGGTCCTCATCTTTGCCCTGATGGAGTCATTTCCCCAATCCACATTCTTGTTAACAGATAGATGCCAGACTTTCATCTCAGACTTTCTGAATCTGAAGATGGAGTCCAGATGGGCATGCTGGAAATGGCTGTGTTTCTGTCTACACACATACACAGGGACAGTAATCTGGTGTCAGCTCTTATTGAGCCAGGCTAGAAAAGCAGGTCTAAATTCCTCACATCCTTTTCACCATGGGAAAATTACTTCAGGGTTTCCTGGGTCTTTAGCCTCAGGTTAACTATGACAAGGGGCACTTGGATGAAGAAAATGTTGTTCCTGCCCTCAAGAAATGTACAACACTTAAAGTCAAGATCACTGCTCTGTGGGTGAGGTGGAAGTCACGTCACCCTATGCGTTTCAGGACAGTGCAGCAACAGGGAGCTCATTCAACTGAGGCGGCAAACTTTATGAAGCCCAAACTGCCAAGAGGTATTACAGGTTTGTTCTTACTGCTCCACACTGCTGGCGGGAGCCCAGATCTCTCTAGCTGCTCCACCATTCCCATTCCCAGTGATTCAGCTCTTGCCTTCACGCTGGACACCTGTTCTTTCCATATCTGCTCTCCGTCTCCAGGCACAGCATCCTTGTTTCTGAGAAGAGAAAAAGCCAAGAAGTAAAAAGTTATCAGCTGAGATTTCTTTTTAGTTTGGCCTTGTAAGACTGTGAAAACAATAGCTTCCCAAGAAGCGTTTCTCATCAGCCAGAACTGTGCACACATAGTCCTGGCCAGAAGGGAATACGTGGAGCTGGCCATTTTTTACCTGAACACAAAATCATCCCTAACAAAATTAGGGTTATTAGCAAAGGAGAAAGAGAGAATGAAAAGCAAGTTGGCAACTAAGGCCATTGGAAAGTCTGCCATGGTGAAAGGGAACCTGGAGTGTTATCTGAACTAAGAGGAGGATGGGGCCTGAAGAGATGGCCCAGAAGTTAAGAGTGCTTGCTACTCTTGTGAAGGACTATACGTACATACAGGTACACACACACACACACACACACACACACACACACACACACACAGAGAGAGAGAGAGAGAGAGAGAGAGAGAGAGAGAGAGAGAGAGAGAGAGAGAGAGAGAGAGAGAGAGAGAATAATTTTTAGTTTAAAAACGGAAAGAGAAAAATGAGAATGGAGAATTTTGGCTTAATTGGCAAAGTGCTTGCCATTCAAGTATGATGATGGAGGTTCAGTCTTTCAGAACCCACATAAAAAATCCAGGCACAGCTGCAGCAAACACCTGTAATCTCAGTCCTGGGGAGGCAGAGACAGGACAATTTCTGGGGTCCACTGGCCAGCTAGTTTAGCCTAATCATTAAAATACAGATTTAATGAAGGGTCCTGTCTCAAACACAAAGTGGACAGTGATTGAGAAAGCCGCACAGCATCAACCTCTGGCTTCCACATGCATGTGTGTACATGCGCGCGCACGCGCGCACACACACACACACACACACACACACACACACACACACACACACACTTTGTTTAATAATAGAAAGAAAAGCAGAGTCCGTCCCCCTTTGGAGAGTTCGAGCTTAGCACTCAGCTGGAAGAAGTGCCCCTCTGCCCATCTGACGTAGGAGCTCCCGCTGTTGGTGGTGGCCACTTTCCAAACATTCATTGATTTCTTGGCTCATAGAGAGCACTCAATTGCAGCATCTTGGGATGCATTCCACTCAGACACATAAACACAGCAGTGACTGTGTCACCAGCATGTGGCTTGCCCATATTATGGGATATCTTTTACTGTGGTAAATGTCAGTATTAACCATAGTTTCTGCATATAATTACCTCATAGAAGCCATATTATTCTGTCTGTGGGTGCAAATATTTAAAAAAAAAATACATAGTGAGACCCTGTACCTAACCCTATTTTTTTTTTTTATTTTCTTTTAAAGCTGAACATAGTTGCACATTCCTCTAATCCCAGCACTTAAGAGGCTGAGAGAGGCAGATCTCTGAATTTAAGGCCAGCTTGGTCTACATAGTGAGTTTCAAGCAAGATAGGGCTACATAACAAGATTCAGTTTTGTTTTGTTCTCTCTCTCTCTCTCTCTCTCTCTCTCTCTCTCTCTCTCTCTCTCTGTGTGTGTGTGTGTGTGTGTGTGTGTGTGTGTGTGTGTGTGTGTGTGTGTGTTGTTTTGGGTGCATTTTATGTCTGATGTGATCTGGTTTTAGAGAAGGTGTACCTTTAGAAAAGGAGTAATTAGTGTTCTCAGGTGATGTTTTGGCTCTGGTTTCATTCACATCCAGTCTTTGAGTTCCTGTGCATCGTTGCTTCATGTACAGTGTTTTTGTAAATGTAATCATAAGTGTATTTCCGAATTCCCTTGCTCCTGTAACTCTATTTCCTGGGTTTAATTACTTCTTAAGGATCAGTTAATTTGAGATTTATTTCTTTTGCCCTGTCAACAAGCTGGCCCATACTTCCTCGAGAGATTAATTTTAAATTCAGGAGAAAGTTTTGGGGTTGACCACTAGGCAAGGCTGTCATTCAGAAAGAACTGGCCTGGAATCATTCAAAATTCCAGCCCCCCTGAAAGCTGGTAAGAGAAGAAGATGTTAAGGAGCAGAAACACACTTGCCGAACACCCCTGCCTCCGCCCCAGCTGCTTGCTGGAACCAGAAGAAATTAGGTTGTGCAATTGGTATTCAACAGGAGCTATTATATTTTCCTAATAATAACTTCAATAATAATATAACCTTTGTTCAACATGGGCACCTGGCTAGTAAAATGAGACCCCAGCTGTCAATGAAATGCCTACCTCAATATCAGAGCTAAAAGTTAATAAATTCATAATATAAGTAAAGAAAATAATAATAATACCTTGCTTCTCTCCTAGGAATTCAAAGTAGTGTGTGGGTACCATTTCATTAATCTCTGTATAAATCTTAGGTGCATGGTAGGAAAAAAAAATGTTAAACCAAAAAGAAGCTGACTATGGAATTACAGTCTGTTTCAGTTCCAAAGCACATCTACTTCTCTCCATCTTCATGGTGTCTATGTGGTCAACCCTGCCATGAGCTTGCTAGAACGACTCTTCTGTATTTATATGTATCATGATTATCCTGTCTCCTGAGCTCATTCTAATGTGTGCACAGTCGACCCCCGACTTTAAATAAGATAATACCATGGCTCTTCTTACACCATTTCAATAGGTCTTCTCCACTGGTCCCACTCCATCACAACTGACTTTACTTCCCACCAAGAGGCCAAGTGTCTACCTACCTCGGGGCCTTTCAACTTGCTGATGGTACCGTGCACAATCAGGCATTAGTTTTTTCCATTGTCTTTCCTCAGATCTTGCTCTCTGGCTTCTTATTCAAACTCCTTCATGCTTCCTACCAGGAGAGCTCGGTCCCCTGAGCAACCCTTCACCCCACACGTGTGCATTCTCCTTTCAGCGTTCTTCTAGTCTTAACACTTAGCTTGCTTTCTTGCCTGTGTGTGTTATTGGATGCCCCTGGCTCTCACACCACTCACAGCTCGAGTGTAGGCTCCTGAGAGCAAGCAAGTCAGCTAAGACATCCCACTGGTATATCTCCGCAGCTTTGTGTGATGCCTGGAACACAGCTAGTGTTCTTGATTATTATTTCAATGAATGTCTGAGTGAATATTGACGTAACTGTTGTCTGTCTCCAGAAGAACCCCTCTTGTTCTCCTAGTCTCCATAGTCACATCTAAATTCAAGAGGTGTATGCACATTTGTGCACCAGCATGGACACACACTGGCTGAACTCGTATTTTCTGCCCATGCTATCCGTCGTACTTCATGGTGACCTCATACTCGCTAGTGCCAACTTTGCTCTCTCTGCAAGTAATACCCAATATCCAATCTCTTCCTATGGAGAAGCTCACTGCCTGCATTCAAGTCTCTTGTTTCCCCCTGGCAAAGCCTTTGTTCATGTTGAGTTGTCCTTTGATAGAAAGATGCTTTCTTTTCATCTAGGGCCCAAATTGTTATAGATTGGATAAGACAAGGAGTATAAGTTGGTACAAGAATACAGGGACAGTGTCCAAAAACAAGCCAGTGGAAATAAAATTGCATCGGCACAGGTCCCTGTTATTAACGCTACAGATCCTGTTACATTAGAGACTTTCATCTGTGGTCCCTTTTGGCCGATGTGAGTTTATCAAATTCCTGTTGATAGATCATAAATCTAATTGTCTCTTTATAGACCTTTTTCTAAGCAAATTTCTTCCAGGTATTTGAGTACGAACCAAGCCCTGACTTTAATTCACTGCCAGGAATTAGCCTCTTTTAATAGACTTAGGAAACAGGGCCATCATGACCTCAGCACACTCAGATGCTTAGCTGCTAATCAAATCCCCCCCCCCCTTTCTTTGCAGAGGTGCAACAATCCTTTGGGGACTGAAAAATCAGACTCTTCCTCATGGGAGTAATGCTGACGGGGGAGCCATTCCTCATTACACTGTCCTGTCAGCCATTTGCAATTACATCCATGGTGAGCGCGCCTCGTTGGACTTAACGTATTGTAGTGGGCAATGGGCAGTGCACAATGAATGGACAGACCAGGACCATGATCATCCCCCGTCCCGAGCCATAGCAACCCTTTCCCAGCTAGTCACAACCCACTACTCCATCTGCTTTCTGAATGGGAAAATAGACATGGACATTATCTGTTGTTTAAATCAAGGCCTCTCATTTGTCAAAGTATTAGTGATCCAGCATCAGCATAAATACATCTTTCCATAAATCTTGACAGGTGGAACGATTTTGTTGCATTTGAAAAAGCATGACTCAAACAGTAGACCCTTTTTCGATTCTTAACATGATTATCTTTAAAGCCGGGCATTTCCAGTGCTTTCCAAATTGACTTCTGTCAAATGCCTGTGAAACTCCTGCTGACTTATCTACTCTTATGAAGTTAATACCACCATGGCCCCTGCTGTCGCCTGCTGGAAGGCCACCTAGACTGTGACAGAAATTACTTTCTTGGTGTGCACATTATCCTTTGCTGTGGAAATGTCTTTATTCACTAGCATGTGTTGTGTTTTGGAGCAGACCGCTGTTGTCTTTTGGGAGCTTTTTTTTTTGGTGGGGGGGTTGTTATTTTAGCAGAGAATGGGTTTGACACATTGATCAGATGAAGTATTTCCTAACACTCAGCCAGGAAACTCATAAAACAGACAACCACCACCAAAAAAAGAAAAAGAAAAAAATCGCCAAGGCAGACCTCCATTGTGAGGTTGCAAGCAGCTCTAGATGCTTTCACGGTGGAATCTGCAGACCCAAAAGAAAGGAAATATCTGGTGGTTAGACAAAAGAGCTCTTCTTTAGTGACAGCATTTATTAAGTGTTTATTAGGTGCCAAGACCTGTGCAGGAAGCTCCACATTTGGTATCTTATTTAATCTGCCCAATAACCTAAGAGGTACTATTACACCCACTGCCCAGGAGCTACCCAAAAGCTGTGCGGAGGTCAGCAGCTGTTAAGATGCGGTGGCGGCGATATTTGACCCTCAGCTGTCTGACTCCACAGTGGTGCCCTCGGCCACCCAGAACAGTGTGCATCCTTGCCATGCCCTGAAGCCTTCTTGCCTTTCCTTCACTGCTTCCGGTACACGCTGCTTTAACTGAAACCGCTCTGAGAAGCGCTGGGAGAGGCTCTTGAAATCACGAACGTGTCCACGCACGTGCATGCCAACAGGTGCCTGAGACAAGCCCAAACCCGGGTCTGTACTCATTATCTGGTGATTCCACCTTCTTCCTTAGATAATCGTGCTGTAGGTCACTTACAGGACCCGGGACATTAGGGCTATGCAAGCTTTGAACAGTGGCTACTACTCTGATTGTTAAAATAGCAAGATGTTCAAAATTATAGCATTTTTAAAATATTTAGTTTTCAGTCCAATATTGCTTTTTCCCCCTTGCCTGTCTTCTGTACCTTCCTCCTTTCTCCTCACCACTAACACTGGCACACAGACTCTGCTGATCCCTTAATGCCAAGCAGGTTTCTTTCTCTTTGATTCCTGTGAACCCTACCGCTGTTGTTTCTTCAGAGATACTAAAACTCTCTGGAAAAATGGACATAGGTGCCCATACTGCTGTAAAAAGTTTCTTCAGAGCACTCATTTTTTTTAAAGGCACATTTTTCTGGTTCAGTGTGGTATGCACATGATATGAAATGATGTGATACTGTGTGAACTCTGGGAAGTTAAGAGTGAAACCCGATTCAGACCTAAATCTTAAAAACACATGGGAGGCCTGGCAGCCAATTCAGTTGGTAAAGTGCTTGCATTGTGAGATTGAGGACCTGAGTTCAATTCCCAGAACCCATGTTAAAAAAAAAAAAATACCCAGCAGGTACTGTGGCATGCACTTGGAATCCCAGTGTTGAAAGAGTGGAGACAGTTGGGTTCCTGGTGCCCATGGCTGCCAACCCTAGCCAAATATGTGAGTCATAGGCCAGTGAAAGACCCTGTTTTAAAAACCAAGGTATATTCTTTTGTGTTTGGGTGAAATAGTCTGTAGATGAAACATTAATTAGGCGGAGCTCGGGGAACCCTGCAGAAGAGAGGGAGGAAGGATTGTAGGAGCCAGTGGGTCAAGGACATCCTAAGAGAACTCACAGAATCAACTAACCTGGGCTCATAGGGGCTCGCAGAGACTGAACAGACAACCAGGGAGCCTGCATGGGACTGACCTAAGCCCTCTGCATATATGTGACAGTTTTTTAGCTTGGTCTTCTTATGAGACTCCTAACAGCGGGAGCAGGAGCTATCTCCAACTCTTACTGGCTTTTGAGACTCTATTCCTCATACTGGGGAGGTGGTGGGAAAGGGGAGGGAGGGGAGAGAATGGGCAGAGGGGAGGGAGGGGAAACTATAGTAGGAATGTTAAATAAATACATAAATAAATAAATTGTATGAAAAACAAACAATAAAGATGGATCATGACCAAGAGATGACACCCAAGGTTGTCTCCTGGCTTTTGCATACCTGTGCACACTTATGTGTGTACACACAGACATCTATGGACACAAATTAATGGAAGGGAAATATATATATATATATATATATATATATATATATATATATATATATATATATATATACTGACACGAATGTGAGTAAGGAGGTAAACATTTCTTACAATTGAATGGAACACTCATAAAGTAGTGTACAACTATTTATAACAGAGATGATGTATAGAGGAATTAAAAGCACTTGATTAAGAAAAACTCAAAGAAGCATTGAAAGGCTTTGTAAACAGCATGGTGGCTAATAGGACAATGTAACAGAGATATGCTCATTGGTAATTAGCTTTCAAATTGGGCACAAGAACGAGAGACACACAGAAGAGAGGCACATGCAGGCAGGCAGAAGCCATAAGACAGTTAAATAGATTGACTTGGCTGGAAAGGACAGATACCACATGGCCCGTGACAAAGGTAGACTAAATCTGATAGTGACATGGACTCGGTGGCAGGAGCCACATTCAATTTTGGAACAGCTGTGTGACATGAATAAATGAAGGCTTTAAATGCATTAACTTGTCATCCATATGATGGATGGTTTGAGATGGAGAAGTGAGCAGGAAGACAGACAGACAGACACTATGAAAAGCTGATGCACTCCTAAACATCACAGTTCACACAACCACCACACTTTCAGTGACAACTTTCCTTACTGCTTCATTTGTAGCTGTTGTCCCATCATCCCAGGAAGACAAGGTTTAGACTCCCAACAGTCAACAGAAGAATGACTAAGGAAGTGATGGAAAAGAGGCAGAAACACAGAGCCAAGCATGTGGCTTCTCTGTGGTCCCCCTAAGGTTCTAATCACCTTTCTCTGTGTGAGCAAAAAAAAACGGTGTGTGGTAAAAATCCATTTAGACGAGCTTACTGCTTGTCTTGCAAGAACAAAGTGGTAAGCCTTGTGCTGTGTTAACGAATGCACACTTTTTCCTCATTAACACAGTGAAGGGGATTCTTATCATCCGTGAAATCTCAGGGTCCATGAAATGGAGTGATTTGGGCAATTCTGTGATGATAAAAGAAACATTAGAACAGGTGACATCTTATCAGTAAATTTTCCAGGAGGCCTTTTCTGATACATGCAATTGAAATACACCATGAAGCATTAGCATGACAAGTACTTTCTCTTTCAATAACATAGCAATTATTTGCCTGCCTGTCATTTTCTTCAAGTACAAGGGTGAGTCAACATTTTCTTTTTTACAGTTTATTTATTTGCTTGTTTGTGTGTGGGTGGGTGGGTACACGCATGCATGCACATAAACATTGCCACAGCATAAGACAGAGGACAGCTTGTGGGTGTCAGATAGTTGTTCCTTCAACCATGTCAGTCCAGGGTTCAAACTCAAGTTGTCAGGCTCAGTAGCAAGAACCTTCACCCTCTGAACCATCTCTCAGCAGCCCCCCCCCCTCCCATTTTCTTTTAAAAGGCAGGAGAGTGGATTTTAGGTTCTGTGGGCCATGAAGTCCCTTTGAAATCCCTCAGTTCTGGTGTTTAAGTCATGAGGCCACTGTAGACTCCACACAAACAAACCCCTGTGCACTCCAGTATTGTAAATAACAGGTCAACAGGCATGGCTTG
Source organism: Peromyscus leucopus (assembly GCF_004664715.2). Taxonomy (NCBI): domain Eukaryota; kingdom Metazoa; phylum Chordata; class Mammalia; order Rodentia; family Cricetidae; genus Peromyscus; species Peromyscus leucopus. The sequence continues at coordinate 114,946,299 of NC_051065.1, forward strand.
CATATGGTCTACAGGCCATGGTTGTCCGTGTATAATATACAAGATGGGAGAAAGTAAAAATGGATTCTATATCTACCATTTTAAACCAGGAAATACCTATGTTTAGCAATCACTAAATTGACCTTAAAAATTCCCTATTGAGAGAATACAGTTCAGCAATATCCAGAGCACTCACAGATTTATGCAACCAAGACCACCTCTGATTTTAGAATATTTCATCAGCTCAAGAAGAAACCCTATACTCTTCAGCTATTCTTCCCTTATTCTCTTGCCTCCACACTATCACCACCCAGGCCTGGCAAAGAACTAATTGCAAACCGTGTCTGTAGATTTAGCTATCTTAGGCATGTCCTGTAAGTAGAGCCATATGCACATTGTCATCTATGGCTGGATTCATTCGCTCAGGATAATAATTTCAAGGTGCATCCATATTGTAGCATATGTATCAGTGTATCATTGCTTCTTCTGTCCAAAGACTATCCTGTTACATGATCATATTGTATTTATTCAGTTGGTGATCCCTTGAGCTATTTAGGAAACATTTTTTCTCAGTATCTTAGCTTCTTCAGTTGTCAATGCTTTGAAGCCCAGAAGTAAAAAAGTATATGCGCATGCATGTACACACACACACACACACACACACACACACACACACACACACACACACACGGCATCTCTCAAGCAGAAGTTTTAAAAACAGGACAAGTATAATTAGTTTTCTATTATTTTATTTTAGATTTATTTTATACCTATGGGTGTTCTGTCTACATGCATGTCTGTGTATCACATGTGTCTGGTACCCATGGAGGTCAGAAGAAAGGACTGGATTCCTTGGAACTGGAGTTACAAATAATTGTGAACCATCATGTGAGTGCTTGGAATTGAACCCAGATCCTCTTCAAAAGCAACAAATGCTCTTAACCACTGAGCATCTCTCCAGGCCCCTCAAATTCTTACAAAGGTAGTGGTCAATTTTTTATGGTCAGAAAACTGATAAGCACTTTAGCAAAGAAGTATTTTCCTGATCTTAACTTACTTGTTCCCATAATATTAATGATAGAAAATACTTGTTAGTTTTCTTCTCTTGCAGTTTGTGATGACTAATCTACATTGTCAAATTTAGCTGAATATAGAGTTTCCTAGAAAACACACCTCTGGGTAGGAGTCTGTGGAAGACTTACCCTGGATACAGAGGTACTAGCCTCTGTATTAGACGGGGCCTCCAGGATAATAAAAATAGCATGAGAGACAGTGAGCTGAGCGCCAGATTCAACTCTACTTCCTGACTAGTCTAGCTGCCTTGTGCTCTTGGGTATTGCGTTCCCACCATACTATCCCCATTTTGATGGTCTTTACCCTCAAAAATGAAGCTTTTATAGAAGTCGTCTTTATAAGGTATTTTGTTAGAGTGATGAGAAAAACAATTGAGTTACAAACAATTGTTTGGGTCTGAGAGATGTAGTGTGGTTGGTACAGCATTTGCCTGGTATTCACAAGGCCTTGGGTTCAGTCTGATCTGTGTCTGTCATTTTAAGCACTGCACAATATAGATGATGTCTCTTTCCAAGAGCTGATGCTCCGCTATAAGGAAGATGTTTGACAAGCCAGGAGACATTTTTAGATGTTGATAATTGCCAAGACGAAAGAGTATGATGAGGCACTTCAGGGAGTAACCAGTTTAGGTTTGAGATCAGGAGCAATCTGAGTGGGGGTATTTGAAACAAGGCTCAAATCATGAGAAGCTTGCAATGAGATATTTAGGCACAGAGACTGCCACAGCTGGCATTGCTCTGGGTTGGAGTGGGCTGGAGTGTCCATGGAAAATAATGGGGTTACCATGAAGAGTCCAGATGAATTTCCCACTTAACCTCACGTTTTCATGTGCAAGTGGTGTGTGTGTGTGTGTGTGTGTGTGTGTGTGTGTGTGTGTATCTTACTCCTCCTCAAGTTCTCAGGTTGAACTTTCAGAGTCTGCATGTGGCCACACAGAGGGCATGGTTTGGAAGCAAGGTATGGATGCCCAGGGCCTCGCAGCATGGTTTGTGCTGACTAAGGTTGTCTCCAGCCTCCATTTCACTGTCCCCTGCCCTGCTACATGAAACCGCACTGATGTGGGGTTCTTCAAGCCACACTTCTCCCTTGCCGATTGAAGTCCTCTTCAGATCAGCCACTTGGGGCTGCTGAAAGGGAATCGGAAAGCAGAAAGGTCTCACTCCTCTCCTACCCAGGTACTTATACTGCTTCTGCTGTTGACTCCTGCAGAGCTGGCCCTTCCCAAGCCAGCCATGCTGCACCCACCCATCAGAGCAACCTTCCCAAACGAGTGGTGTCCCCTCCTCAGAGGCCCGAGGCCTGGCTTTGTCCAGTGGCTTCTCTGGGTTCTCAAGGCCCCAGCCCTGGCTGTCAATTACCTTCTGCAGAGACCTGACCATAGCTCTACCAAGCTCCTATTGAGAGTCTAGATGCTGCCCATCCCAAGTCTTCTTCTGACGTCACCACCATTGGCGTCATATGCTGGCCCTTGTCTGCACTCTTACTCCTTTGCCTTTTCAGCCCATCAATATTTGGTAATCCAATTTTCCACACTAAACTCTCTCCAGTACAACTCCCATGGCTCCTCTTTCCCCCCATCCACTCCAGGGCCAGGTAAAAAAACTTGTAGGGCTCCATGCAAAATGGAACGCAGGCCTTTCCTCATAAAGTAGGAGGACACGTGTGCGAGCTCTTTCGTCCTCACATGCTTTCACGCCCACACTTGCCCTAGTTCCCATGCTCCCTCGGTCCACTTTGCAGTGGTATATTTAATTTGCTGTTTCATGTTGTAAGTCAAAGACATTAAAAATTGTAAGTCACGGGGCTGAAGGTGTAGCTCAGTGATAGAGCACTGGCCTGCCATATGTGAAACGCAGTTGGAACACCAAACACATACATACATACATGTTCATGCACACACACAGAGCTTTTGTCACGAACACAATTTTTACTATTCATCTTAGAATTTCACAATTCATCCTAATTTCAAATAAAGGGCATGTGGCTTCTACGAAGAATGACAAAAAACACCATTTGGTATTTCAGAGCATTTATGTGTGTATTTGATTCTTTGTATGTATGTGTGTGCACACATGTGTGCATGTGAGTGTGTGCGTGCGTATGTGTGTGTGTGTGTGTGTGTGTGTGTGCGGTAGGAGTAAATTATCAAGGGTTTCCCTCCATCACTTGGCATTTTATTTTTTGAGATACAGTCTCTCACTAAAATTGGAGTTCATCCGCTTGGCTAGGCTGTCTGATCAACGCATTTTAGAGATCCACCTGTCTCTGCCTCCCCCAGCACTGGGTTTACAGATGTATGCCATTAATCCCAGAATTCAAGAAGCAGAAAAGCGGGTGGTGACCTCTGTAAGTGCAAGGCCACCTTTTCCACATAGTGAGTTTCAGGCCTGTCAGGGCTACATAGGGAGACCCCATCTAAAGAACAAGCAAACAAAACCCCAAGCCCAACAAATGTATGTCTTTATGCCCAGCTTTTACATGGGTACTGAGGATCAGAACTCAGGTCCTTATGCTGGCACAGCAATCACTTCGTAGTCTGGGCCATCTCCCCAGCCCTTATGTATGTGTTTCACCCTTCTTACAACAGAAGCATTTCATGAAGTTAACTGCCATGGTTTTATTTCTTATCTTGGTACAATCAAATTTTATTCATTATCTCTGGAACTCAGAGCTTCCATAATCTATTTTATACTTATTTTAAGCCTTATAAATTCCCATAATGCTGGATCCACCAAAATACTGTGTTCCAGAACCTCTTAAAGGTGAGATGTGATTAGGAAGCAAAGAAACATATATATATATATATATATATATATATATATATATATATAGTTATATAGTTATATATATATAGTTATATATAGTTATATATAGTTATATATAGTTATATAGTTATAATTACAGTTATATAGTTACATATATAAAATCAATATGTGAGATATATATATATATATATATATATATATATATATATATATCCTCTACTAATATGCAGCTTCCAGGGTCTCACTGGACTTCACTCATGAAACATGAGGTCACAAATATAATCATTGGGAACAGCAGACAATTGTATCTGGAGTGTGACTGGGATCCCAGCAATGGCGAGGCTGCAGCAGATGCATCTTGAGTTTGAGGACAGCCTGGACTATATACCAATGGCTGTCTTTAAATGATTGACAGGGGTGACAGCAGATTGTCAGAGGTGCAGAACCATTCTGAGAAGACCCAAGGACTACAACTCCTGCAGCCATTGGGGCACAGTCCGCTTGGGAAGCTCTACTTACCGTTGGGTACTCAGAAAGAGTGAATTGGCCTTCTGCTCAGTGACTTCATGAAGGTTCTGAGAGACTCACAAATGAGTAGTCTTCACCCCAGAGGGAGCCAATTGTCCATGATCTTTGGAAATTGTGGGTTTAAATTTGGTCACTGAAACACATGTTTTTTCCACTGTGCTCCCTAGAGCTAATGCATACCTCATGCAAATCCCACAGCCTACGTAGCTTTATTACTAATAATACCAATGTATGTAGGATTGGGGATGGACTGGCTATAAATTGTCTGCACTTTGCAATGCCTAGATGAACAAAGTCATAATTGCAAATCTTCTGCTTTTATTTATCACCAATAATGGAGTTTTACTTGACCATTGTGAAGCTGGCCTCAAAGGTCCAGATGCGGTGAGAATTCTGATTTTTCAGAGGGGAGAAAACTGCTTTCTAAGCCCATGTTTACACAAACTGTTTCTCTTTCTGTGGCAGCTCATAACTTGCAAGTGTAAATTTAATTACTTGAGCTGAAAACACTCGTGCTTCTCTTAGTGGCCAGCTCTGGTTTGTGCTGCAGCTGAAACTCCACACCGAGCTATTTTACAATGAAGAGTGGTCGCTCACTTAGAAGGCTCTGATTGGAGCCCCTGTTTCCAGGAGTTCCTCAATGAAAATGGCTGACTTGACCTCTAGTGCCTGAGTCACAACATGAGAGAAAAAAATATAAGATTCATACTCATTTCTCTTCCAGGTTGACCCCTTACATTACCAAGGTGAAATACTTTTAAGCCAAAGCTGAAAATTAGTCAAATTCCTTCTTTGCTTATTTTCTTGAAGAAGTGTGTTTGCTTGTTGGTTTGTTCTAAGAGAAGGCCCTGTCTGACTAATAGAATGAATGTAAATTAACAGCATGTAGACATCTTCCTTACTGAAGGTACACGAAGGTCTGAAAATACATCAGACTTTTCTGAAGATCACAAATTAGTAACACTGGAAGCAAGCGATTTTTTTTTTCTAAGAGAAAAAAAAAATGAAAAAAAAAAGCAAAAGAAACCCTTTTCTGAACGGAAGATTCTTCAAAGACATTTTGTGGGGGATTAAATCTCTCTTACACCTTAAAGCTCTGTCTCAGCTATCAATAGAGTTTGCTGGAGATGGAAGCCATTCGGGGTGACACACCCTTTACTTATTTGGGGAATGTGATTTTCCATCCTGCCATTTCCTGGCACCCAGACAAGTGTTATAAAAATATGTCATCATAAGCAGCCTAGAATAAATACTCAAATCCTCAGGGTTGTTTATCATTTCTCAAATGTCTTCCCTGCTTGTCCAATCTTAGCTCTTTGTTACATTTGGGGAGAGTAGGCTGTTTATAATACTCTGGGATGGCCAACCCACAGGTCATTCCATGTAAACCCGGCAACATTAGAACTCAGGGCAACGTGCCAGGTGGCTTCCATGGGTCCACTTTTAAATGGATTCCAGCACTGAAAGTCTCACCACCGATCAATTTTAAACCAGCCCACATGTTTCATTTTATTTGATCGAATTATTTGATTATGAACTGTTGTCTTCTTGACCAGTAAATGAAATTGAATGATGTCCTTGCATGGAACTTAAAAATACACAGCTACATCAATGTTATGACATTGAGAGCTCATTGAACATGTTTAGGTGTAGAACACCACCAAAGCACAGAAAGATAAATTCAGTGACTGTCCAACAGAACTTCATACACTATGGGAGGGACAGACTGACATTGACCAGTTCAATCATGTCAAGTACTAAATCCAATCACTGAAGTTCCACTTTCCTTTTATGGTGGGGCTTTTAGTCAGGCCTCTCTGTGTTTTGTGAAAACACTGTGTATACAGGGTATATTTAGCATGTAACTAGATCTGGTTATTTTAATTCTCAATATACAAGACTTGTATGACACTAAATCTAGATTTCTTTTTATATGTTTTATTATCCTATATTTCTTATTAGAAAATACAAGGATTCTGGCCATCTGGAGAATTTTAGCAGATGATATCTTGAATCAACTTGCAATGGACCAGTGACCTTTTACTGAAGAGAGAGCCTGTGCCTACACATGTGTGTATAAACAAGCCCACCAGCCACGACATACACGTGTAAACATTACCACCCATATAGCAGGACGTCTGTCACACTAAGGATCTGGCACTTCACATGACCTTAAAGTGTTCCTACCGGCTCATTTGCAATGACAGCCTGTTTCCCGCATTCAATAAATAACAATACTTCCCTTTCATATTGTTATAGTCTGCCATTTGAAACCGTTCCTGTAGCGAGGAGGCTTTGCCAGTACAAAGCTGGCTTTTTACGTGATTTGTCTGTAACCAGGCAGATTTAGAACTTTTACTTCCGTAGACAGTGCTAAAAAGCAATTCAAGGCGACTTAAAATTCCCCTGAGGCTGATTTTGCTGCAGCCCTGAAACGCACACAAACCCTGTGCTCCGAGCCAGTCGCTTTCTTCCGTGAGGAAGCAGCACCGGTGGCGGAACCTCCACGCAAGCAGCTTACCACCACCACAAACCCGCCAACCATAGGGTATTAACATGCTTTTTATTGTTAAATTGTTCGAGGAAATGATATTTGGAGGCTAGCAATTTGGGGGTGATTTTTTTATTTTATTTTATTTTTTACCCTCCGGCGTTTATTACGGTGGATGTATCTTGCTGTTCCTCGAGGAGGATTGTGGAACGCCTTGGCCCAGCCAGGCTAAGGAAGAGACCGAATTTCTCCTTTGCTGGTCCTAAGCTCTAAGGCTGGGTGGCCACAGGCTTTTGGATTCTGCTCCCCAGGTGAGCTCAGGAGGAGGAGGAGGAGAGGGAGGAAGAGAAGCAGGAGGAGAAGGAGGAAAAAGACAGCAGCAACTCTGTCACCAGACTTCACCCCTAAAGCTGAGGCATGTGCCAACTAGGAAGTGACCGGCACTCACACATGCGCCTAGTCGGCACCACGGAAGCGCACCCACTGTGGGTCTTAATATTGACCCTACACAAAACACATGGGAAAACCTCTTCTGTTCTCAGAAAGAAGTCAAAACAGACTGCACATACACAGAGATGGGAGAGAGGCATCCAAAAAGGAAAAAAAATAGTGGTGAGGAGAGAAATGTTTGTGCCCGCATTCTTCCTTCCATCTGGCACGCGATGGGAGCACGCTTACTTGGGCAAATGTGGAGCTCAGATCCCTACACTGTAAAGCCTGGAGTCCTCTAGGGAATGTCTGGGCTGGACAGTGTACGGGAGCAACACACACACAACCCACTGTGGGCCCTACACGCAGCGCCCAGAAAAACCTGGGCCTTTCCCAAAAGGAAGTGAAGACAGACCGCAGCACACGGAAATAGCGCCCCGTGCCTTTCTGCCATCTGGAACAGGAGCAGCCCGCGACAGGGGGAGGAGAAAGCTGCTTTCCCAGTAGTTACAGTAGATAAGAGTGTTATACCCAAATCATAGAGGGCCCAGCCAGGCTTTTCCTTCAGAACTGCCAGGATCAAGCACCTGGCCATATACCATGTTAAATCTCCCCGGGGGAGGGGTTGATACAGAGCCATGTTTGTATGGGTATAGACAATGTTTGCAGTGGAGCATGTGAACACTGTTATGGGGGCTGCCGGTGTAGCTCAGTGGTAGAGGCTGTTGCGAGGCCCTGGGTTCACACCCCAGTACCAAAAATAAATAAATAAAATTTGTTAGGCGTCTTTCTCTTTTAGTCTGTCCATAAAGAAATGTGTTGTTGAGGTTTGTTTTGCTTGTTCTGACATTCGGTTTGGTTTGTAATAAGCAACTCAAATCTGAAGACGGCAGGTTATCGCTCTCATGGAAGACTCATGCGAGGGGGAGGGGGGAGGGTTCTTACTAAAAATGGCTCTCTCCGTCTGGCTGAGTCCAGATCTTCAGAAAGGAGACACAGGAATGTACACTTTGTGTAATCATTCCCTTCTTCCCTGCATGTCCAGGTGACTGCAATATATACAGTGAAGTTTACGAGCCCCTGACTCCTGGACAGCAAGCATGCAGAGCTGCTCATTCTATAGGTCGTTTTAAACAAGGTCAGTGTCTCAACTTTCAAGTTGCTCCTTTGTTCTTTTCAATATGTCCTCAGTGTTAATCACAACAAGCCAAGGTGTATTTTGCACTCAAATCAGTCCCCATCTGTGGGTTGACCCAAGTACATGGAAGGGGAAACAGTTTAAATGGGATATGTGCCCTACAAAGCAAAATATAGAATGCCTTTGCTGGCTCAATATGTATTTTCTGGACTCTCCAAAAGCCACCAGAGACCAGGGCTTGACAATCCTCAGGAGTTCCTAGAGCATGTTATCCAAAGTGGAAGAGGCGATGACTTCTCTAGCTCAGCAGTTAGTTGAGCACATTAAATGGCCATGGGTCCTCACAGTGTTGTACCTGACTGGTCATGTAACTGTAGCTCACAGTTTATTCCTTATTTTATAGAGCACTAGAAAAGTTAGACACTTCCCAGCACAGAGCTGATAAATGTTTAAGAAGAGGGAAGTGATAATTACCCACATTTGATCATTGCTCATTGTGTGTATGTACCAAATTATCTCAGTGTAGCCCCCAAAATATGTATAATTATCATTTGTCAACACAAAGGAAGATTGGCGTGGCCCTTGGGCCAGGAGTCCCAGGCCTCAGCTGTGTGTTTTACAGACTCGCGGGTTTTTGCTGCTGCAGCTTTCTTTCTGTGGAAATAAATAGGGTTGGAATCCGGGGTTGGGAAACTCAGTTCGCCTCAGACACCCTGAGAAATAGCCAAGTTCGGGGGTGCTCTGGTTAAGGTGGTCCCCTCCCTAGTTCCCTAGCTGGGCGTTTTCACTTTAGTTGGAGCAAACAGGACTCATCTATCCAACATGTAGACTACAACAATGAATATTCAGTCCTGCTTCTGATTTTTGGCAGAACCCAGCAAAGTGAGAAGAAATTCTTTTCTTCTCATCTCCCCTGGGGTTTCAAGACGCTCCCTTGAAAGGGGTTGGAGAGGGCTCCGCAGGAAAGCCAGCCCTGCTTCCAGAAACTGCTTTGGTCTCTTTATGTATATTAGAACAATTAACATCTAGTTTCACCATACAAAGGACTTTCTTTCCTTTTATGTTTTACTTCTTAAAATTCCCAGAATGGTGTACAGTGAAACTGTTCACTTGAGAAATTAAGTACCGTATGTGATAAGACAGTTGGATGAAATTTTTAAGCTGTCATTAAAAATGATTATAATTAGGACAAACTACAAGAAAATGCTTTAAAATTGAGACCCGGGTGAATTAAAAATTAAGGGGTATATTATGTATTATCATGTTGAAGGGCTGGCTTTACTCATCTAACAGCCATTAACACTAATATGGGCTGCATGTACAATTCCCCTCTACTGAGCCAGGAAAGGCCCCCAACCTCATGATTTGTTTTTCCTGAACGACAGCATACTAACAAGGAAACACTCTTTGTGCTTAAAGAGGTGATGCAAGCCCAAATGTAAACCATTTTCCCTGCCCCTTCTGTGGGTTTCTTCCAAAAAGTCTTTTCAATCTTGAGAATATTTCACACTAATGCTGGATTTTGTCTCATCCCGAAGAATGTTCCAGAACCATCTAGGATAACCACATTTATTTCCTAGGGGCAGGGGTGAACGTTTTTATTCACAGAGAATTAGAATGCTAAATTGTCATGATTGTTATCTAAGGATGCACAGGCCAAGAGAGTATTTTAAGGCAGGACAAGAAACAGGGTCTGTCTGCTTCCACGACCCATGGCTCCCTACGAGTTGTCCTCCTCCTCTGACTGCACGTCTATCCTCACCATAGTAACTACAGCTTGTGCTTATGAGAAATGGACCGTTCATGCCTCTGGTGTAGACATTCAAGGAAATATGCCTTCCCTTCTCTGTGGAAACCAGCATTAGATACTCAACTGTTCAGACACAGAGCTGCTGATTCATCCGCGTCCATTTTGTGAGGCTAGAAGGAGTCTTCTTATCCACCAGCAGGGAAAATGGAGGTTCAGAGACTAGACTCAAATCAGCTTCTCCAAGAAGCCAGTATAAATTACATGTGGCGATTTGAAGGAATGATTTGATTCGGGGTGAAAAATGCCAGTGTTTGTATAATTTAAACAAAATGAAAACTTTCTAAGCCTATTTCAATATGAGAATTACCCTAACATCATTTGGCATGTAAAGTAATAAAAGCCTTATTTATCCTAATAGATTTTCCCAGTGGCAAAATAAAGAAATGAAACCCTGGCATGGAAACTCAGCTGAGTGCTCCATCAGACCTCAGTTCTGGTCTCGGCTCTTGTGTGTGTGTGTGTGTGTGTGTGTGTGTGTGTGTGTGTGTGTGTACATACGTGTACCATGTACATGCCTGCTCTCTATTATCTTGGATCCCTTGGCACTAAAGTTACAGTTGGTTGTGAGCCACCATTTGCGTGCTGGGAATCAAACCCTGTCCTCTACAAGAGCAACAAGCACTCAAGCACTGAGCCATCTCTCCAGCCCTCGGCTTTGGCTTTCCTGGTGTCTCGCTCTCCAATGCTGGATGAGCCTCTCATCTGTCTTGGTCTCAGTTTACTCACTGTGGAAAGAAGGAAATAGACTATAATTTCATCTAAGAAGAGCTTTCAGCTCATAGACTCTGCGCTTGATTTATTATTAGGACACTCATTTATGTTATTTAAATTCATTCTGATAACAAATGGCATCATATGCATATATCTATACCTACATTGTGTGTACATACATGTGCATGTATGTGTATCCGGGTATGGGTGTGGAGGCCGGAGACTTTCAGCTTTCATCTTCAATCACTCTCCACCTCATTTTCGGAGATGGTCTCTCACTGAATCTAGAGCTTGCCCGTTCAGCAAGGCAGCTGGCCAGCAAGCACCAGCCACCACCCTGCTGCCGCTTCCCCACACTTGGATGGCAGGCACACACTCTGCACCCCGCTTTTTTTATAGTGGTTCTGGGGATTGAACTCAGGTCCTCTCGCTTGTGCTTGTCACTTTTCTCCCGTTTTGGACACTCACTATTCAGAAGCCTTGGGGGAACTGTTCTCGGCCATTGATCTGGGTGCTTGGATCACCACACTTCTGAAAACAATGGCTGTGTTACACGCAGACGTGAGGCATGGGTATAACCTACCCACCTCCTGCCCCAGCAACCTGGCAAGGCTTCAAGATCAGCAAAGAACCCTACACCAGATCTTAATATGCAATTCCCAGGAGTTGCCAGACACCAAGTGAGCTGATGCCAAAACATCCAGGTGGGGAAGAAAAATTAATAAATTATAGGGATATTTTATATATACAATTCCAAATATGGCTGCGCGGAGTTTGGAAACATCTGGGTGATGGATTGGAATTTTGCTTTTGCTGCAGCCCTTTGGCAGAATGTAAACACAGCCTGCGAGTCCCGAGAGATAAATGGGGAGGTGGAAACTGCAAGGGGGTAGATAAAGAATCTGATTCAAAAACAGAGGCCCATGTTGTTTGCCAAGTGAAAAACAAAATGCCAAAAACCTAAAGCGCTCCAAAGTTTCTTCTCTCGGAGTTAAAGATGCAGGATCTCAGGTAGCTCAAATTAGAAGCTATTTGCATATGCTTTGGCTTATTAGATGTAAAGTTGGGGAAAATATTTTTTCATTTTTGGTTTATATTTGTTTGAACGGCCTATTAGCATGCTGTTGGTTACAGCTCTATCTGACTGATGCTACAGAGAAATTAAGATTGGGGGGCACCGCAGAGCTATTTTCTGAAAATAATATTCAAAAGTGCTACTTCTTTAAAAGTACCATATGAAGATATACGGGGAATAATACAGGCAGTTACAGTATGAATTTTAAAGGCTTTCACATCCAATTATTTGCAATAACTTCGTTTCTTTCCCAGCCTATAATAAATCATGTAGATGTAAACGCTACAAAATTTAAATATGAGTAGGGTTTGAGTAAGACAGTATATCACTAGGAATCGGTATTTTTGTTATATATAGTGCTGTTTAACATATGTAAAGTGAAATTCTCATTGATTTGGGTTTGCTAATTCAGAGTTTGTGAGCCTGGCTTGAAGTTGACTCTTCACTGGGAAGTCATTCTTCATGGAAAGCTCAAATTAAAGGTGTAAATAAGATGGCAAATGTGATCATATGGAGTGCTTAGGAGTAAATTTAAAGTGCTCTCAGTGCCATTTGCATACAAAATCGTTATGCTAATTATACGTAATTCTTATTAAAGTAGGTCTAGTAAAATCATCTTTCAGGCAAGTTCCCTGAGTGAATTTGAGTTATGGAGTGTGCTAGAAAGGACGAAATCGGCTTCTTTAAGATACTGCATTCCATAATTCAGAATTTTAAGTAATTGTACCTTACCTTCCTGCTAATTAATCCAAAATGTTAACATTTTGCTAGCAATTTCTGTTCAGTTCCTGACTGTCTTTTGACAAAGTTCAAATCATTCATTTAATGCGCAGGATTATATCGGAATTTTTTACTTCATGTATTTTCAAACATCAGATTGGTGTTACTTTTAGGACATAATATTGTTTTATGATGAACTAACATATAGGGGAGAAAGAAAGAAAGGAAGGAAGAAAGAGAGAGGGAGAAAGAAAGAAAGAAAGAGAGAGAGAGAGAGGGAGGGAGGGAGGGAGGGAGGGAGGGAGGGAAAGAAAGAAAGAAAGAAAGAAAGAAAGAAAGAAAGAAAGAAAGAAAGAAAGAAAGAAAGAAAGAAAGAAAGAAAGAAAGAAGGAAAGAGGGGAAACATTCTCAAATAGATACTAACTGAAATCTTAATTGGTAGTTTCTTCTAGTAAACAGACTTAAAAATTAACACTTGTCAGTGAGAGTCCAGTGAAAAGCAGCTAAAAGGCAGAGAAGGTTAAATACTGGACAAGTGGTTAGAACCCCGACAAGGAAGTATCCATAGGCAACCAGACTCGCGCTGTTCGATTTCGAGGTATTCACACTGAAGTCTAGTTCATACAAGGCTCAAACAGCAAATTGGAAAATGGAGACAATACTGAACTCCACCTCAGCAGAGGTGACACTTGAAGTTCCTTCCCCAAGGTGCACACACATGCACACACCACATATGTACACACCACACACACACACACACACACACACACACACACACACCTTAGTTTTACCTTCTGAGAAATGGCTAGCCACAAAGGCCCTCCCTATTCTAGCATACCCTGAAACACCACCTACCTATACCTATCCTGATGACTGAACAAAAGAACCCCTTCCCTCTAGCGTCCAGGCTTCCAGAAGACTCTGCTGGCTCTCTTGTTCCCTGCTCGTTCACACATGGAGCTCACTCCCTTTGCTTTGAGGTGGTTTGGGTCAGTAAGTGTCCTCACTGTGGCAGGACTCTGGATCAAATCGTGCAGTTTGTCTTTTCACTTTTGGTGCTGAGGCTGAGAAAGACAGCAACTCGTTTTCAGGTCCCTGCCTCCTCCAGCTAGGTAATGGGAGCTGCCAGCTCTCTGTTACATTCTGCTTGGAGACCTAGGGATTCGACCAACAGCAAGTCCAGCTCCTTCCTGGCCTGTCTTGGTAGCAAGATAAGGATGTGGATTTATTCTTTCTGAGTCCTCTTGACTTCGGCATTGAACAGTGGTTTTCGCTGTGATATTTAGTGGTTTCTGGTAAGTATACTAATGGATCACGAACATCTTAACTCTCCTGGGACCAACTACAAACTGAGCTGGATCCTCTTATCTTGCTAAAATTCTTCATCTGAAGCAAATATTTTAAGTGTGTGTGTGTGTGTGTGTGTGTGTGTGTGTGTGTGTGTGTTTCTTTCAAAATCTGGCTGCCATCTTTCAAACTAATGTTTCCAATTTTCTTCCTACTGGTCCTGGCATCATAAATAACTAAAATCAACGATCAGGTCTCTGACAGCTCCAAGTTATCTTATAACTGTCGTATATCTCCCAAATCTGAAACCCGAGAAATGAACATCAAAGGATTTCTCATTAGAGCAGGCCATGCATAGATTAAGACTCATCCTGGACCTGCCACTCTTTGGACCACTAAGGAAGTCCAGAAATGGATATGTTTAGATGGGAGATACCTAATATCATGAGCATCCCCCAGAACAGCAACATCCTAAGCCGAGAGCATCAACAACGTTTAGTTGTGGGGCGTGATAGTACCAGCAACTCAGGAGACCAAGTCAGAGGACCCCTTGACTTGGTTCAAGGCCATCATGGGAAACATCTTGAAAGTCAGTTTCAGAGAGAGGAAGAGAGGAAAAGAAGGAGTGAGAGAGAAAGAGGAGGAAGAGGAAAGAGAGAAATAACATGACAAGGAGGAGGGAAAGGCATAGGAAGAAGAAAAAGATCCAAGTTATCCTCTGACCTCCACATTCATGATAGGTGCAGGAGAAGCACACATGTGCACGCACCATACACACACACACACACACACACACACACACACACACACACACACACACTTACGAAGAAGTAAAACGTAATAAATTTTTTTTTTAAAGAATGAGTTCTTGAACTACACTGAACAGGCTCACGTTAGGAAATATAACCAATTGTGTAGCTACTTTTCTGTTCATTTTGGCATTTTTCTTTTCAGGTGCCTGACCTCCGGGATTCTAAGACAGCTGACCTTTGTGGTCACCTCTCAACAGATGGCCCAGCTGGAGGAACAATTTCATACACACTGCTTTGACCCACTCAGAAGGCTTTGGACACTTCGAAGATGCCCAGCCACAAATCATGAGCTAAAAGAGGAGCCAACAGCATTCCACTCTGCCCGAGCATGGTGTTCACAGAAAACAACAACAACAACACTAGAGAAATCCTCCCTAACCTTCGTGTTCTGACAAAGACACAACAGCCAAGGACCACATCTTCTTAGCTAAGACTTGGCTTCCTCAGCAATTCTGGAAAGTTCCATCTTCTCCATCTTTTCCAGTTCCTGATTACTGAGAGACTTGGGATGACCCTACCCCCTGCTTTTTGCCTCTTGTAACATGAATCCTTTTCTCTTCCAGATGATTGTCATTAATGAAAGAGGCTGAATAAATACCTCCTTTGCGATCTCATGCGCATTGTCGTCCACATTGGGAAAGTTCATCAAAAGGCAGGGGGAGGTGTCTGGGTAAACGCTTGCTGTGGTACCTGGGTGTGATCTTAGTAGCCTTATATGAGACAGGGCATGGCTGTACACACTTGTAATCCCAATGCTTAAGTGTGGAAACAGGCTTGTCCCCAGAGTTTGCTGCTTGGGCAGGCTAGCTGATTCAGTGGGTGCCAGGCTCAGAGAAAGAACCTGTCTCAAAAAAACAAAAACAAAACAAAACCCCAAAACAGTAAGGAGGAAGAGGATTGAAGACAAGAACTGATGTTGACCTCTGGCCTCCATGAGAACACGTGTACGCACACACGGAAACACATACAACACAAAGAAAATGTCATCAAAGTACACTCAAGACCATAGGTGTCTGTTAGGATATGGCCTGGAAAAGGGAACATATTCACAGTAACATAGATATTCACAATTCTACAGACTGCATCAGTGATTGTTCAAGCTACAGGGTATGTCTACATTATACTTCAAATGTTCAAATGTACACAACAAATGCCTGCTAGCCCAGCGGGGGCTTTATAGACATTGCCTGGAAAACTCTGGTCCTTGTTAGTGT
The DNA here is from genome assembly GCF_004664715.2 of Peromyscus leucopus. NCBI lineage: Eukaryota > Metazoa > Chordata > Mammalia > Rodentia > Cricetidae > Peromyscus > Peromyscus leucopus. The sequence goes on from NC_051065.1 coordinate 114,962,332, forward strand.
TATCTTTCCCTGCAAATCACAATTATTTATTCACTGGGAAAAAAAAAAACTCCTGACTGTTTGGCTATTTATTTTATGTACGTGAAATTGAATCACTTGTCAAACTGAAAAAAGAAAAAAGAGGAACCAATTGTTCACTCCCCAGCGCTCATTGCTAAAATGATGCCAGTATTAATGTGGTGTGCAGGCCAGTTCCTTGGGCAGGAACATCCCTCCCTACATCTACTTCCTGTATTTTATGAGCACTGAGAATGAGAAAAGATAGGAAGATAAAAGAACAGTGCAGAAAATATAAAATTAGAGTAAAATATGTAAATTGGAAAGCTAAAGAATTTTCCTCCATAATTGAAGATACAATCATAAAGGAGGTCTCATCTCCGCCATCTACTTTATCTTTGAATTAAAAGTACAGAGAAAATAAACCCACCTCTTGACTAATAATATACAGTCTAAGTTTCATATGTCCTCTGTGTCACTCAAGTCCTGTTTTCAAAAAACTGCTTCCAGAACACTCTATCTTAAGATGAGCTGTTAATTCCGTAGCTTTTAATAACTGACAACTCTGCTTATAAACCCAGGCTGTACATAAATTGTCAGCATCCAAATTTGCCCAGACAAACAGAACTGAGAAAAAAACAAAAATAACATGGAGAAAAACTTATTAGCAGCTGTATAAATAACAGCAGCAGGATTGACTAATAAGAGGCACCAGACAGTCCAGAAAGGCCCAGGAAGGGATTCAAGTCGACACGTCATTTTGGAGAGGTCAGCACACTCTATATTCTTCCAAAACATGGCCATTCTTCCAAAACGTGGCCCTTCTTCCAAAGGCCCTGCAGTGGGAAGCCCAGAGGAATGAAGACCTTTATAAGCAAAATCTTCAACCATCAAGAAAAATGAAGAGGCAAGTGAAAATGCTGAGAGAAAGTAATGGTCCAGTTACTCTCTTTACTCTAACACGTTTATCATCACAATTTTATTTGATGAGAACTACACAATCACTCCAGGTCCAAAAATTGGAGAACTGTCTTTTCCCTCTTTAATACAGCCTACTATAGCTCAAAGCCTTCTGGTCGACTAGAGAGCTGAATGGACTGAAGGCCACTAGAGCTGTGAGTCCTACAGAATACAGGGATGGGGCTCACAAGCAAAAGGATCAGGAGCTGGAGACGGGCATAGCACTGTGGATAGAAATACAATGTGACTGAAAGGCTGACATTTTCAAGTTGTCTCATGCACAGAAAGCATAAATAAGAGCAGATGTCATCAATGTTAATGTATTGTGTTTAACCTAATATAGCCAATATGGTGACATTTAGTTTCAATAGATAAGCAATTAAGTCACTGATAAAATGATATTAGCTGGATGTGATGGTGTTCCCTTGTCATCTCAGCACTTGGAGATGGAGGCAGGCTGATCAGGAGGAGGCCAAGGCCTGCTTCAATTACTTGACATGCTGGAGAGTTTTGATAATCTGACACAAGCTAGAGTCCCACAAGCCTAGAAGAACAAACCTCAGTTGAGAAAATGCCCACACTAGATTGACCTGTGGGCAAGCCTGAGCCACATTTTCTTGGTTGCTGATGATGGAAGGCCCAGCCCATTGTGGGTGGTGTACCTCTGGGTAGCTGGTTCTAGGAGTATGTAAGAAAGCAAGCTTGTCAAACCATGAAGAGGATCAAACACTTGAGCGTCATTCCTCCATGGCCTCTGCATCAGTCCCTGGCTTGAGTTCCTGCCCTGACTTCCCTGGATGATGGATTACAAGCGGTAAGGTCAAATAAACATGTGGGTAGTTATGTAAACGAGACTGCAGGTACCTACCCAGGCCAGAAGTGTCAGATCCCACTGGAGGTAGAGCTTCAGGTGGTAAGAGCCACCTGGTATAGGTGCCAGGAACTGAACTTGTATCCTCTGAAAGAGTAGTATGAGCTCTTAACTTCCGGCCCTCTCTCCAGGCCCCAGTGCTAATGCTTTAACAGGTAAAGTGAAATGTAATTTTGTTGTTGTTTGTTTGTTTGTTTTTTGAGACAAGATTTCTCTATGTAAAAGCCCTGACTCTCCTGGAACTCACTCTGTAGACCACGTTGGCCTTGAACTCAGAGACCTACTTGCTTCTGCCTCCCAAGTACTAGGATTAAAGGTGTGTGCCACCACACCCAGCTGTGAAATATAATCTTATAAACACAGTAAAGTTGTGTTTCATGAGGAGAATATTTTATGCTGCTTCAGACTTTAAGTTGAACTGTAGATCAATTCAAATTTAATTGGATTTTTATATTTTTTGAGATTATAATATAATTACTTCATTCTCCCCCTTCCCTTTCCTCCATCCAACCTCTTCCATGTGCCATCCCCTTGCTCTTATCAAATTCATGGCCTTTTCTTCTTTAATTATTGTTACACACACACACACACACACACACACACACACACACACACACACACACCGTATATGGTGGGGTTTTTTTTTATTATTGTGTCTATCTGTTGCAAAGAGAAGTCCCTTGGTCAGGGATGAGGACTACACATATCTGTGGTTTTAAAGGCAAATATTTAGAGTGTAGTTGGTAATTATGTTGGTTTAGTAAAGTGTCTGTTGTAGGTTCTCCTTCAAGAGCTATGACTTCCCTAGCCCTGGGCAGTTGTCAGGGTTTTCAGTACTAGGCAGGATTTTTCTCTTGTTGAGCGGGTCTTAAGTTCAGTTAGAGAGCTGTTGGTTACCATGAAGGTATGCATACCACTCCTTTATTCTTAGGGTTATAGTGCCATGCAGGTCGTTGCTGTGGTTCATAGGCATCATAGCTGCATAGGACTACTGGTTGCTTCCCTCCTTTGGAAGCTTGCATGGTACCTTCTGGTACTATGAAAGCTAGTCCTCAGGAAGGCGGTGTTCAGGTCAGTTCCAGGTCAGGGACTCCTGAGCCATATGTTTGAAGGAAATGGTGTCTTCAGCAACAGGCGCTTACTTTCCACCTCTGGGGAAAACCAACATCAAGAACAATAGCCTATAATGTTTTGTGAGTCTCATGGACAACCCTAGCCAACAATTCAAAAAAGGGCTTCTCATGCCTGGTGTTGGGATCTTTGTGAGATAGTCTATGGCTCCCGGTATGGGAGGAGGAAGTATTATCAGCCTAGATGAGAGATTTTTGTCTAATTATTTATCTATGTATATATACAGACTTATATATAAGTATTTTTAGGTAGAGTTGATAGTATAATTTTTTATGACTTTTTCAGATACCTTGGTTTTTTTTTTTTTTTTTTTTTTTTTGGTTTTTCGAGACAGGGTTTCTCTGTGTAGCTTTGTGCCTTTCCTGGAACTCACTTGGTAGTCCAGGCTGGCCTCGAACTCACAGAGATCCGCCTGGCTCTGCCTCCCGAGTGCTGGGATTAAAGGCGTGCGCCACCACCGCCCAGCTTGACTTTTTCAGATACCTTGTTTTATTTTACCCTTTTCCCTCCTTCTGTGCTTATTTCCCTCTCCCTTCCTACTTAAAGTCCCCAATTTCCCCATTTCATCTTTCAAGTCACCTGCATACACCCTACAACTGCCCTCTCTATTACCGTCCACAATGGTCCCTTTTTACTCTCCTGGTTTCTGCAGTTTCTCCAGGTTATGAACTTACATCTCAAGATTTGAAGCTAAGAACCTTAGCTGAATGAGAACTTGTGATGTTTGTCTTTCTGGGTCTGGGTTATCTCGCTCAGTATGATTTTTTTCTATCCATCCATTTACCTGCAAAGTTCATGGCTTCAGTTTTCTAAAAAGCTGAATAGTAGTCCATAATGTACATGTACCACATTTTCATGATCCATTCATCAGTTGAAGGACATTGGGCTGTCTCTACTTCTAGTTATTGTGAATAGAGATTTTTGCCATTCTGATTTTGATAAGATCAAATCTCAAAGTGCTTTTGATTTACATTTCCCTAATTGCTCAGGACATAAACTTTCTGAGATATTTCTTAGCTGTTTTTATTTCTTCTTTTAAGAACTCTCTGTTAGGAGGCCAGGCCTATTTTTTGAGTTGGTCATGTTTGTTTGTTTGACTCTGTCTTTATATATTCTAAATATTAGTCCTTAGTCAGATGTATACCTGGCAAAGATTCTCTTACTATCTTGGGCTTCTTCACCCTGTTAATTGTTTTCTTAACTGTGCAGAAGCTTTTTAGTTTTATGAAGCCCCATTTGTCAACTATTGGCCTTATTCCTTTGGCAAATGGAGTCCTATTTAGAAAGTCTTTTCCTCTACCCATATCATGTAGGACACTGTTTATGTTTTTTTGTCTAGCAGTTTCAATATTTTAGGTTTCACATTTAGGTCTTTTATACATTTGGAGGTAGTTTTTGTGCAGGGTGACAAATATGGGTATGTTTTCACTCTTCTTCATATGGACATCCAGTTTTCCCAGAACCATTTGTTGAACGTGGCTGATTTTCTCCTGTGTATGTTTTGGGAATCTTTGTCAAATAGTAAATGGCTGAAGTTATATAAACTCATATTTTGGTCTTCAGTTTTGTTCCGATGGTCTACATGTCTGTTTTTATGCAATACGGTTTTCCTTTTATTATAATAGCTCTGTAATACATCTTAAGGTCTGGTAGGCCCTCCAGCACTGCTCTTCTTGCCAGAATTGTTTTGGCTATCCAGGTATTTTTGTGGGTCCACATGAATTTTAGGGTAGTTTTTTTCTATTTCTGTGAAGACTGAGATGAGCGTTTTGAGTAGAATAGCATCAATCTGTAAATGGATTTTAGTAGAATTATCATTTTTACCATATTAATTCTACCAATGCATGAGATGTCTTTTGATTTTCTAGTGTCTTTCTCTATCTTTGTTTGGGAGTATAAATTTTACATGGTAGATATAATTCACCTCCTTAGCTAGGTTTAGTCCTAGATATTTTATTTTGAGGCTGTAGGGAGTGTGCCCATGATCTCTTTCTCTGTACATTCGGTGGTGGAGGACAGAAAAGCTACTGGTTTGTGCAAGTTGATTCTGTATCTTGTCATGTTGCTGCAATTGTTTATCATTTCTAGAAGTTTCCTGGTAGAATTTTGGGAATCTCCTGTATATAAAATATTATGTCATCTACAAATGGAGACAGTTTGATGTCTTTTACTATGAGTATTCCTCTGATTTCTTTCACTTACCTTCTTGCTCCAGCTAGTGCTTTGAGCACAGCATTGAAAAAGAACAGGATTGGTGATTGCCCTGCCTCCTTCCTGTTTTCAGTGGATTGCTTCAAGTTCCTCTCCACTAAGGATGGCGTTGGCTATGGGTTTCCCACGTAGAGCTTCGGTCATGCTGAGATGTGTTTCTTCTAGTCCTACTCTCTTTAGGACTTTTATCATGAAACAGTGTTGGATTTTGTCAAAGGCTTTTTCTGGACCTATTGAGATGATAATGTGACTTTTGTCTTTAAGCCCATTTATGTGGTTTTTCAAATTTAATTGAATTTTGAATCCAGCTTCATTGCATTACCTATGTTTCAATGGTTTTATGTCCATATTTAACTCATGGTGACCATTTGGGGACTACGATAGGACTAAAGGGTAGTGGACAAGGAAGCAGGGAGCAGAGGAGGGAAGAAAGAGCCAGAAATACAAGCTGTGTCCACGGGGCAGGAAGTTGTAACTTGTATTTTATTCTCTGTGTAATAAATACCAGTACAATGTATGTTATTTTCTAGTTTCTGATGTCATAAATTAGCTAAGACAATAGTTTTATTATCTTGTAATTCTGCAGGTCAAAAATCTGAAGTGAGGCCTGAAGAAATGTCTCAGTGGTTAAGAGTAAGGACTGCTCTTTCAGAGGACCTCAGTTTGAATTCCAATGCCAATGTCAGGCTGCTCACAAATACTGTAACTGCAGCTCCAGGGAATCTAAGACCCTAACACCCTCTTCTGGCTTCTGTGGGCACCTGTACTCATGTGCACATACCCACACAGTTATATACATAATTTAAAAATAAATAAACAAATGAATGTTCTTTTAATCTGAAATAAGACTTATTGGGCTAAATTAAAGACCTCCTCCTCCCCAGTTTCTGTGGTTCTGTGGATGGACCTTGGCGCTTTGTTTATGTTGTGATAAGTCCAAGCTGCATCCCAGGGCTTCCACCTGCTACTTTTTAAATCTCTTCAGATTAAGAATGAATTATTATTAGGTGCCATATTTTAGAATAGCATGTTCTGTACCCCTCAACTATTTGGGAAGACTTTTTTTTAAGCCTATCATTGGTCTTAAGCAGGGAAGAAGAGACATGACTTCATATATAATTTGGGAGGTGGGGGGAAGAATCACACTAGCTATTAGATCTTGAATGACCAAGGGTAGAGTGCAGAAATCTGGATGAGGGTGAGAAAAAGCATGGAGAAATATTAGCTCTTTCTGTTCAGACCCCTTTCTCCTGTTCCTTTGGGACACTGCTGACCACTTGGATCATGACCTTTTTTTTTTTTTTTTTTTTTTTTTTGGTTTGGTTTTTCGAGACAGGGTTTCTTTGTGTTGCTTTGTGCCTTTCCTGGAACTTGCTTTGTAGACCAGGCTGGCCTCGAACTCACAGAGATCCGCCTGCCTCTACCTCCCGAGTGCTAGGATTAAAGGTGTGCGCCGCCGCCGCCGCCGCCGCCGCCGCCGCCGCCGCCGCCGCCGCCGCCGCCACCACCACCCAGCTGGATCATGACCTTTAAATGTAATTCCAGCCTGGCATCACGTGGCTCAAGGCCAACCAACCATCATAACATCTGGTCATGAGCATGTATTTCAAAGTGATGCATTATCTTTGTCTTCTTTGGGGTTTCTGTTGTTTTAATAAAATGTCGTGATCACAAACAATTTGAGGAGATGGTTTATTTCACCTTAACAGCTTACAAGTCCATCTCTGAGGGAAGTCCGGGCAGGATCCTGGAGACAGAACCTGAAAGCAGACGCCATGAGGAACATTGATTATTGGCTTGCTCAATTCCCTGTTTTAACTTCCCCCAGTGGATTGGGCCCTCCTCCATCAATTAGCAATCAAGAAAACGTTCTGAAACAATCCGAAGGAGGGGTTTCTTCAACTAAGACCTCTTTTCCTGATAACCCTAGCTTGTGTCAAGTTTACAAATAAGACAAAACACAACAAAGTAAACCAGGGCAATCTTGAAATGTTCAGACAGAACTAGAAGGGAAAACTGTCTTACCTGATGCTTCACGGAGTTGAAACCGTTCAGATAACCACTGTAAATAGCTGGCTTTTCTGTGGCATGAAGAAAACTCTACAGGCAAGAGAATTAAGCCAAAGCTTAATATGAGAGATCCTGAGGGAAGGGCAGGATTCTGACAACATGGAGTGTGTCCCTCACCAAGCTGTGTGAGGCATTGTCCTTGAACTCTTGTTATGTGGAAGAAACAATGGTTTTCTTCTCTTTCTTCTTACGTCAGTTCAGGTTAAGCATCTGTTGCTTTCCATCAAAGCCGTCCTGGCTAATCCAGGTCTCCAGAGGAATGGGAACTAGAGGTCTAGGGAGGTGGTTCAGTTAGACAACATTGGCCTCCCAAGCATGTGTGTTAAAAGAGAAAGAAATAAAACAGGAGCTGTTGGTCCACAAAGGAAGCTAACACATTTCCTTTCCACAGTGTTCTTAGAATGAAAGGACCCTGAGGCCACGACGGGGCCTCAAGGTGGGAAGGAGTACATCACACAGAAACAATACAACTTGAGGAGACCTAAAAAGCTGGACCGTTAAAGGGAAAGGCAGGCTTTCCCAGAAGCCTGGAGAAGACCTCCATTAAGAGTGGGAATAAGAGAAAGATAAGGATGGAGAAACAGCTGCCATGAGAGGAATGCAGGGCGTGATGTTGGGGGCCTAGGAGCCTCTTCAAGAGCCGTGTTCAGAACACCCCTCCAAGAAAACCCCGTAGGAGTCTCCCGACCAAAGAGCAAAGGAAGGTCTGACTTTTTATAACCTTTTAGAGGTGATGGGAAGTTTCGCATCACATGACTTAGTTCAACGTAGCATCAAAAACCAAGAGCATGGAGTGTCCAGGTTCCAGTTCAGACCATAGTCAGAGGCTGCTCTTCCACCACTTAAGAGACAGCGCCTTAACTCTTCGTCCCAGAGAGAGCAGCAGAGTTCAGAGAGGCGTGTCCTGCTTCAGACTATGGGGTCTGGTCGAAAGGTTCAGGCTCCCGTTCTAACAATGAGTTTGATCTGAAGATCCCTTGTAAACAGCCAAGGACAGGGCACCTACTTGTAATCCCACTGCCTGAGAAGCAGAGATGAGCAGATTCCTGGTGTTTGCTGGCCAACTAACCTGAAGTTCCAGGCCAATGAGAAGCCTTGTCTTCAACAAAAGGTGTAAGCTTCCTGAGGAATGGCAGCCGAGGCTGTCCTCTGACATATGAACTCTTCTTTATACACACATATATGTACACATGTGCCTGCAAACACGGGAAGTGGGGAGAGAAAGACTAGAAATGGGCAAGTCTTGATTGCTATCTCTGAGATATACATCCGCTTATTCTATTCCTCTCATTTGAGTTCCTAATTCCCCTTTCCTCCCAAGCAGGTCAGTTAGCTTTTCCATTTCATTGGAAAGACACTGACCCCATTGTTTGTCCTTCCTAAAGAAATCCAGCAAAACCCAACAGAGATGAATCTCAAAGATAAGGTTCTAGGAAAGAGAACTGCCCAGTCCAGCCTGAGTTTCTGGACTCTGCAAGGTTGTGGAGGCTACCTTGGGGGAGAAGTGGACCTGTGTCTCTGGGGGCATGTGGGCAGAGCACACTCCCAATAGCTTATAAATGACTATGTTTGTTTTGGCTGGTAAGAGTCCAAACTTATAATCAGTCACTTTTCAGGACAGAAAGCCAGGAGCAAAGATCCTACTCAGTTCAGGAAGAGAGAGGGATTAGCTATTATGCAGGGTGACAATGCATGCCAGTCAAGAGCTCTTTAGAATAGCACAAAGCAAGACAATGTACAAACCATCATAGGGACATAGTGTGTTTGCAACTATATGTCTACACTAAAGAGTAACATGCCAGAATCGTATTTTAATTACGAGTTTCAAAATGCCTTCAAATTTTAATACAGGTATACAATGTATTATGATCATATCCAACCCTCATTTGCCCTTCCAATTACCCAGGATCCCAACAGGTCCTCTGCCCAACTTCATGTCAATTTTCTTATTCAACTGGTTCCAATTAGAGCTGCCCAGATATGCATGGGTGTGGGGTCACCCACTAATATGCAAGCAACCTACCAGTGGCCACACCCTAAAGGAAAATGATTCTCAGTGCCCATCAACTGCCAATAGCTCTTCAGCTAGAGATGGGGCCTCCTAAGCTCCTCCTTCATCCAAGCCGGACTTTTTAACTGGCTTAGTCTTGTGCAGGTAACCACAGCTGCTGTGAGCTGATGCATGCAAGGGCCATGTCGTGTCCAGAAGACAGGATTTCGTAGCCATAGTGAAAACCTACACACTTCAGAGAGAGACGATGCTGGCTGATTGTTAGTTAGGCTCATTCAGATTTCCTATCAAACTTGAATCTCCAGCAACCCATGTTTATTCTTTCACATATTCAACAGACATTTCCTGAACTTTTAGTAAAATCCAAGCACTACGCCAGGCCCAGACACTTGGAGAGCAAATAAGAAAATATATACTCCTGGGTCAGTGAGACGTTTCAGTGGGTAAAGGCACCTGCCACCAAGCCTGGTGAACTGAGTTTGATCCATGGAATCTACATGGTGGGAGGAGAGAAGTGACTCTTCTGATCTCCACATGTATGGCATGACATGCCTGGCACACAGAGTATGGGCACATACACAAGATAAATAGTAAACGTAAGCTTTTAACTTTAAAAAGTAGCTGTTTCTGCATAGCTTCTGCTCTACTGGAAAGAGATAGGCAAGAAAGGATGGGCTGTGATCAATGACGGTCAGTGCGACGGCAAGGACTAAAGCAGAGAGCGCCATGTCCTGTCGGCCTGAGAAGAGGAAGAGCAGAGTGTGCTTTTAGTTTACAAATGGTGCTCACACAATACCAGCAAACCTCATTTCTCTCAGCTCTGTTCATGCCCTGGGATCCAGATATCAGGAAGACTGTTCTAGAAATGTTTGTTCTGAGATATGGAACCACGAATCACACATTGGCCACTGAGCGTGCAGGCAATAAACCGAGCTAGGGAAAGCACTGCTTGCCCATCCAAAGTCTGCATGCTGCGTAGGCTTCCCATCCACGCAGGGGAAGCAAGGTTGAGGAGTGGGAAAATCTTGAGCAACTAACTGTAGACTGGAGTGAAGGAACACCATGCATTTACGTGACAAATGCAAGAAGAAAGACAAGTTCTTTTTCATCAGCCTACTTTACAGTGGCATTAATATATGAGGAAAGAAGCCCTGTGACCAAGATACCTCCTCCCCTCAAAGCTGTTGCTTCAGAGATTCTAACACACACATTTGGGAAAACCATGGCATTGCCATTCACCTAGTTATGTGTCAATTGCCTGGATAAAAATACCCTCTGTCAATTGCAGCAATGGTTAATCTGACGTATCAATAATGAATGTTATTATAAGGAACAAAATATAGGTCTTCATGTTTTCATATTTTAGGGAGGATAGAAACATGAGTTTGTTACTTAATTTGCTATACAGCTGAGTTGACCAAGAACCAAAGCAAGCTGAATTGAAATGCAGTAGGCTGGGGATATAGATTAGTGGTAATGCCCTTTAGTAACTAATTCATTAATATAAACACATCTATTCTATCTATCTATCTGTTCTATTCTCTCTCTTCTGTCCTCATAAACATATATATTTTCCATTAAGATGAAGAATGAGAATAAAAGTTCTTCATGGAATTCTGTCAACAGACCAGTGAAAGCATTTTTGAACACCTATGAGGCCCGATGCTACGACACTGACTATTAATCAAGCTCTACGCTTAGGTATCTTCCTGAACATCGTCCTTTGGGGTTTCCAGGTCAGTGTCAGCTGACCAAACTTACAAATAACTCATCATCTTCCCTCCACATTATCACTTCTCTCTACTCTGTATATCAGGGCCTTCCCACTAAGGGTATAGAAATCCTTTCTTCTTTCCTCTCTGTGTACACATCAGATAGGTGAACACCATGACCCTGGGGCCATTAAGCTGTTTTGCAAATGGTCAGATCTTACACTAATAGATAAAGTCATGTAAAAATACATGTGTACCAGATTTAGCTCTTGGACCATATTTTGCCTATTTCTGTCCTAAGAACTCATTGCTTCTCTGCATCTTTGTTCTTTATCCTGGTTCTTGCTAACACTGAAAAGATACCCTATAAAATATAATATAGAAAACTGTGGTAGCAATAGAGCCCTCAAAATATTATAGTAGTCTGTAGTGTATTTGATCTGGGAGCATTCTAATCCAACAGGATGGGTAGTTGGAGAAGTTTCTTCAAAGTGTCCTTCAAGATGATTGTGCTGGTTTGTTTTATATCAACTTGACATAAATTAGAGTCATCTGAAAGGAGGGAACCTCAACTGAGAAAATGTCTACATAAGATCTGGCTTTAAGGCATTTTCTTAATTAGTGATTGAAGGAAAGGGGCCCAAATGATAGTTGGTGGTGCCATCCCTGGGCTGGTGATCCTGGGTTCTACAGGAGAACAGGCTGAACAAGCCAGGGGGAGCAAGCCAGTCAGCTGCACTCCTCTGTAGCCTCTGGGCATCAGCTCCTGCTTCCAGGTTCCTGCCCTGTCTGAGTTCCTATCCTGACTTCCTTTGGTGAACAGTATCTTAGTTAGGGTTTCTATTACTGTGAAGAGACACCATGACCAGCAACTTTTATAAAGGAAAACATTTGATTAAGGTGGCAGCTTACAGTTTCAGGGGTTTAGTCTATTATCATCAAGGCAGGGAGCATGGTTACTGGGAATATGGTGGTGCTGGGGAGGTAGCTGAGAGTTTTATACCTTGCACAGGCAACAGAAGTGGTCTGGCTCACTGGGCGTAGCTTGAGTATATATGAGACCTCAAAGCCCACCTCCACAGTGACACACTACCTCAACAAGACCGCAGCTGCTCCAACAAGACCACACCTCGCAATAGTGCCTCTCCCTTTGGGGATCATTTTCTTCCAAACCAGCACATTCCACTCCCTGGCCCCCAAAGACTTGTAGCCATATTATGATGTAAAAATGCATTCAGTCCAGCTTCAAAAGTCCCCATAGTCTATCACAGTCTCAACAATGTTTAAAAGTCCAAAGTTCAAAGTCTCTTGTGAGATTCACACAATCTCTTGTTGTGAGATAATAATTGCATTGTGAAACTCCAAGACAGTGTTAACAAAATCAACCTTGAATCAAGGTATAGAACCAGTAACTAGTTGACAAGAATTAGTCATAGAGAGTACAGAAGATCCAGGGGTACTAATAGAGAGATGCACAACTAAATAGAACGATAGAGACATAATCGAAACTGGCAGGCACAACCAAGCCAGTTCTGGTGGCGGGATCAGAAATCCCTCCAAGCCAACCGAGGTCTGAGCGGCAGGATGCTGACTGTGGGGCTGCAGGGTCCAGACTGCAGTTAAAGTATCAGTAGATTCAGGTGTGGCCACTAAGCTGACAGAAAAACAACCATCTCTTAACTGTAGTCCCCTATTTTAAAAAACATCACATGCTTCCAACATATAATGGCACAGAATATACATTACTATTCCAAAACACAGGGAAGGGAGCACCGCAAGGATATACTGGACCAAAGCAAGCCCAAAAACCAGCTGGGCAAACTCTGAACTCTGCATCTCAGTGTCAAAGTGCTCTTCAGAGGCCGAACTCCTTTCAGCTTTGTGGGCTGCAACACACTTCTTTCTCTTAGGCTGGTTCCACTCCCTGTTAGCAGCTTCTCTCGGCAGGTATCCCACAGCTCTGGCATCTCTAACATCTTGGGGTCTTCAAGGCAATCTAGGCTTCAACTTCACAGCTTCAAGCAATGGCCTCTCCAGGTCTCCATTCAGGAACACCCCTGAAACAAGCCTGGCCTCAGTGGTTGTCCTTAGGCACGGAGGCAACTTCTATAACAGATTTCTTCTACCCTTAACTCTAAAGCTAGAACCACATGGCCAAAGCTGCCAAGTCCTGCTGCTCACTGGGCCTGGAACATGGCCTCCTCATTCAGTTACATCTTCACCAACTTTCTGTCCTTTACTACCTAAGCTTGGCTCTCTTGAAACTGATCTGTAGACCAGGCTGACCTTGAACTCAGAGATCTTTCAGTTACATTTTCACTAGTTTTCTGTTTTTGGTGATTTCCTTCACTGCCTAAGCTTGGCTTTTCTGGAACTTTTCTCTGTAGACCAGGTTGGCCTCAAACTCAGAGATCCACCAGCCTCTGCCTTCCAAGTGCTGGGATTAAAGACCTGAAGCACCATACCTGGCTCTAAGCTTTTCTTTAATTCCATTTCACAAGTTGTAAATTTAGCTGGGTGGGATCTTGCCCTAAGGTCACCACTCCCTTTATTCCATTTCTGAATCCCCTTATCTCCTTTAACACAGGATTTAGCTCTAGTCCACTTCCTGATGCTCCTTTTTCTCAATCTGTACATTTTGTATTTTTATTTGCTCAGCTTGCTCCTTTTCATTATAAATCTTCATCAAAGTTAACACTAATAACCACACGACAGAGTCTGTACTAGCCTGTTTTGAGAGTTCCTCTGTAGGAACTCTTCCCTGTAGCCTCTTCAGACAAGGGCAAAAAGCAGCCACTTTCTTCACCAAAGTATCACATGAAAGATCACTAGGCCACATATTAAAATTCTTCTCCTCTGAGCCCTCTTGAGCCAGCACCTCCCAGTTCCGATAACTCTCAGCCCCTCTGTCTTCCATGCCTCTACTGGTATGGCCCATTAAGCAGTGCTTAAAGCATTCTGCGAGTCTCCCTTTTCCTCAAGGATCATTGGCCACCAGTCCATGAGGGCAAAGGGAGCAGAAGAAAGTTGCAGGATCCAGGGGGCTGTGAGCATGATGGAAAGACAAAGGGAGTTCTCCATTTTGCACCAAGCTCAGAGAGATCCAGACATGGTGAGCTGCAACCTTAAATGTAGGGTTCTCCGACAGCATTCCACTGCTTTCCTAACCCAAACTCCCAAAGCCCAAACTCCCCTAAACAAAAGCATGGCCTGGCCTATCACAGCAATGCCCAGGCCCTGGTACCAACATCTGTCCTAGTTAGGGTTTCTAATAATGAAAAGAGACACCATGACCATAGCTACTCTTATAAACGAAAACATTTAATTAAGGTGGTGGCTTATAGTTTTAGAGGTTTAGTCCATTATCGTCATGGCAGGGAGCATGGCTGCTCAGAATATTGCAGTCTGCCAGTGTGCAGGCAGACGTGGTGCTAGAGAGGCAGCAGGAAGTGGTCTGTCTCACTGGGTGTGGCTTGAGCATATATGAGACCTCAAAGTCCACCTCCCCAGTGACACACTTCCTCCAACCTACTCCAACAAGGCCACACCTCCCAAGAGTGTCACTCCCTTTGGAGGCCATTTTCTTTCAAACCACCACAAACTGTGATGTGGAGACATAAGCCAAATGAGCTCTTTCCTCCCCAGGTTGCTTTTGGTCATGGTGTTTATCACCGCAATAGTAACCCTGACCAAGACAGTGGTGGGCGTTGTATGACTTCATTTCTACTGGATTCCAGGAGGGAAAAGTATCTTTCCCTTGATTCTGTTCCCAGCCCAGAGTGGCTGGCTGTTCTGTTTCTGTTCTAGATTTGACAGCGATTATGTGAGACTGTGTATCAGGCTCCTCCTAGCCATCGACCCCTCCATGGAAATATTATCACTGATGCACACACAGCCCCACTGTAGAAGACTCCTTCCAGGTAGCTTCGCCTCAATCAGTACACGCACACACACACCAAGTCCAATTTTTAGATTATTGCTCAGTCAGGCAATTTTTATACAAGCTTTCCTCGGGAGGCACAAGTGAGGGTTGTCTGGTGAAGCATGCATCACTGGCCCGCTCTGTTCCCAACCACCTGCCTCCAGACATCTTCTAAAGCTCTTCATTTTCCCCAACACTGGCTCTGTGCCCTGAGGTAGCATCCTTGACTCAACGACAGGAAGCAGAGAGTCAGCACAAAAGGAGAAAAGCAACCACCTTGAACCATGAGCTGTTTCAACCCAACCTTGCTTTCTGGTGCCATAGGCCGAAGACCGCCAGAATCGAGAGAAACAAAAGACGCTAATAATTGGCTTTGGGGCTTGTCATGGATGAGATTGATGATTTAAATTCCTATTTGTGCACATTTCCCCCTTTCTTACTATTTAATTTCTCTTTAATCACTGACTGTAGCAATTAACTCTGTTTGAACCTGACAAAATCTCTAGTGTCCAGCAGTATTGCTTTAATACATTTTCCCAGGAAAGAGGAAAGAGAAGGCATTTTCGTTGAGATTTTAGGATAAATAGGATCTCAGTAGGGAGTGTTATTGGGAAAGATAGTACTTCCTTCCAGTCTCCTGATCTTGTAGTGTCCCCTGACAGTTCAGTGGCCGGTGTTCACCCTGTCATTGCCTTCCTTGGGTTCTGAGGGCTTTACCCTCTGTTCTTTCTTCCTGAATTCCACCTTCCCCACATCTCCACCTAGAATCACTTGGCTATTCCTCTTTCAACTCTCATTTGAAAAGTAATTCCTGCACGTATTATGAAACATGCATCCTTTGGTGTGTGTTTGATGTGCAGCTCCAGAAGGCTGTCTGACCCATGAGGAAGCAGACCAGTGTACTCTACCTCTCTGCTATAGGAAGTCAGAGCTTACAAAACATTTCCTGCATCTAGAGAGTGACTGTGGCTTGCAGAGTCTGCAAAGGACCTGAAGTCAGAGTGTAGACACAAGCAGGGTGGCTTCCATCTCTTGTCACATTGAACCATTGAACCTGGAGGATGCCACGGGTTGTTTATTGACTGATGCTGTGTTATCTCTTCCTGAGGAGACACACATGTCCATCCAATTGCCCCAGATGGGCACCATCAACAAACCAATGTACGGTTTCATCAATGTCCAACTTTTAGACTGATGAGCTTGTTGAGCTTTCTTGTAGCACATAGGTCAGAGGTCACTTAAAATAATATGGGTAAGCCCAAATAACTGCATCACCACAAAGTCCCATCTCAATATGGATGGTGATGTCATGGATGCCGCAACCTAGAGTCCTGCTTTTTAATCAACTGTTTCTTTCTTATACACGCCAACATTTCTCAAGTTCACTTGAGCTGGGAAAGGAGTCATAGCTGGAATCTCAGGTGAGGGTCTCCTGACCCTAGGGAGGATCGATAACTCCATTACCATAGAACTGACTGCCACTGTATTGTCCTGTTCTGGTTGCCATAGGTACCTAGCAACACCCAAGATGGTTTCTTTTTATGATCTAGGACAAAGTGCCATACAACAACTAGGTATCCATTGAGGTTTAGGCCCCATTGAGGGGCACTCAGGGTAAACTTTACTCTGCCTGTGCTATGTAGAGGTGGGACTTTCGAAAGAGATTTGGTTTCAGTAATGTCACATGACTGAAATCTCCTCAGTTGAATCCTGGTGGCTTCAGAAGAATAGGGAAAGCGATCAGAAGACATTCAGACGCATAAACACCCTCTCTCTTACCACGTCAGCAAGAAGGCCATTACCACACACCTCTCTATGCTGTCTAGACTTTGACCCAACAAAATTATGCTTCTTTATAACTTACTATGGTGTTAACAACAGAAAACAAACTAATACAGCTCAGTACTTGGAGAGGACTTTGAGATTACTCAGTTCAGAATCCTTGAGAAAGAACTCTGAGGCCAGTGTGGTGGGGAAGGGCAGTACTTGGGCCATGAATGTGTTATCCATAGGGAAAAGGGGGGGTGGGCAGAATTGCCTTCGGGTTTATCCTTTAATAACTAAGATGCCTGGATTTTATGTCATTGCAAACACTTGGGTGAAGGACTGGTGAGATCGTTCATTCATATAGCATTTGCCTGGCATGCATGTGGGCCTGGGTTCTAGCATACATAGGGCCATAAAAAAAAAAGAAAAGAAAAGAAGCACTTGGCTTTGTGGATTACCTGCCTAATACAGTTCTGTACTTGAGAGTCACAGAGCATGTGTATAATGAAGCAGAGATGGAAGAGGCCACCAACCAAGGTACCCAAGCATGCTGGGACCATCCTGGCCAGGGCAGCGGCCTGCTGTGCTTCCTCAGAGCAGGGTACTCTAGTTTGCCTTGCGCTCCTGAGGTTATTGACATGCATTTGGCACAGGCTATACGGCTCCCCTAATCACTGTCCCAGAGTCATCGTGACAATCAGAAGTCGCATGAAAATGACAAGGAAATTTAAGTAGACTTTTTTAAAAATTGGAGGAAACACGTTATTGCACATTCTCATCACCTGGCCTTCAAACTTAAATGTTTTGGCCATGAGGAAAGCATTGGCTTTTCATAATAAGACGAAGAACACAGACAGTGCTCTAAGTGGGAGGGGGTTAGAAGCCAGATGCTTCTGAATCCTTGAGTGAGAATCTGAGCGATGATTGGTCGACACCATCCGCCTTTCCAATCACATCTGCCAGTGGCTGGGGAAAGCTGACTTTGAAAAGGAACTTTTCTCAGTCAAGTCAAGGCTAAGTGGCATTTCCAAAACCTTCTGGCCTTAATCCACCCTGCTGTTTACTGACAACATCCATTAAGCCTCTGCTGCTCTCAGGTCCAACTCCTTCTCTATTGCTGCACTGTGCTTTTCACAAAGCTTGGAACTCAGTGAATGCTGCTGAATGAGTAAATGTGTGGGTCTGGGCCGTGTCACCGGCGTGGCTGGGCCACGAGTTTTTTTGGAAGAAGCTAGATTCGAAAATGTTCCAGCCCTACTGAATATGTTCTGCTCAGCTGGGAATTCATTCATGAATAACTTCCTGAACTGGCTGCAAGGTAAGGGCATGACTTAGGCCTCCCGTGGCCTTGGAGTCTTCCTTACTGAGAAGTAACGTCTTGACTTTCACAGCCACAGGTAGATACTTGAAGGCGTTTTATAAAAATGGCACAGCCTGTTGCAATGTCCCCCCCCCAATTCCAACTTCGTTTTCATATTAAAACAGGCCCAGAATTAATAAAAAGCCCCAATATAATAAACTTTTAGCTTCTAGCTCTTTCCTTCTTACATTTTGGGGGGCAACTTCCACTCTATCCTGTGTACTTGGGGCATCACAGTAGTGAAGACAGTTGGGAAAACATGAATCCAACTCGCTGTGTAGATTCAGTTTTTTTAACTTTATACAAGGCCCAGGCATCTGGGAAGAGGGGACCCTAACAGAAGAAATGCCTTCATCAGATTGCCTGTAGGCAAGTCTGCGGGGGTGGGGGGATTTTATTGATTAATTACTGATATGAAAGGACTACCCCTGGGCAGGTGGTTCTGTGTTGTATAAAAAAGCAAGGTGAGGGAGCTGTGGGGGAGGAAGGCAGCGAGGAGTGCTCCCCCATGGTCTCTGCTTCAGTTCCTGCTGCAAGCTCCGGCCCTGGCTTCCCTCTATGATCGACTGTAGTGTGAAACTGTAAGCCAAATAAACCCTTTTATTCCCCCAAGTTGGTTCTGGCCAGTGTTTTAGTGCAGCAACAGAGAAGAGCACTAGGACACTATTATCTAGTTCTGAGTGAGTGTCCTGTGTGTGAAACTCAGGGACATGCAAACTCACCTCATTCTTTCTTCTGAAGATGAACATACAATTGTACCTGAAGGTTTTGAGTTTGTTTGTTTGTTTGAAGTGTGTGTGTGTGTGTGTGTGTGTGTGTGTGTGTGTGTGTGTACGCACATGCACACACACACACACACTGAAGTTCACCCTCAGATGTCATTCCTTAGGAACCACCTATCTTTGTTTTTTTTGTATAGTAATATGTTCATTGCTAGAGAGTTTCAAATATGTATCAATTGAAATATGATTTCCTTCTACCAGCTCCTCCCATATCCCCTTTCAACAATATCTTCTTCTACTGATGCTTCATCATCATCATCTTCTTCATCATCATTTTCTTCAAATCTTCATCGTCATCTTCTTTATCATCATCTCCTCCTCCTCACCTTCTTCCTCCTCCTCTTCCTCCTGCTCCTCCTCCTTTTTTGATAGCCCACTGAGTCCAGTTAGTTCTTCCAATATGCACATGGCTGTAGGGTTAGCCACCTGCTCATGGGAACTCACCAGTAGCCATACCCTCAGAGAAGAATGATTCTCTATATCCCAGCAGACGTGAATGAACAGCCTACAGCTCCTCGATGTGGAATGAGGCCTAGAAAGACCCTTCCCCATCTGTGCTAGAATGTGGGCTATCTCAGTCTTGTATGGATGCTGTGCAAGCAGCCACAATGGCTGAGTTCGTGAGTACAGTAGCCATGTCGTATCCAGAGGACAGCACTTCACAACACTCTCCTCCATCCTCCACCTTAGTTCTGAGACAAAGCTTCTTCCTGGAACTGGGGACTGGCTGATTCTGCAGGCTGCCTACGTGCTCTCTCTCTCTCCCTCTCCGTCTACCTCTCTCCTTCTTTCCCTCTCTCCCTCTCTCCCTCCTTCCCTGTTTCCCTCTCTCCCTCTCCTTCTTCCTCTCCCTCTTCTTCTAGCACTGGGATTATGAACACTGACCACCAGGCTTGGCTTTTACGTGGTTGGTGGGGACTGAACTCAGGTCCTCCTGCTTGCATATCCAGCATTTTACTGACTGAATCATCTCCCCGGCCCCTCGGAGTGTTTTCAAGAAGAGGCATCTCAGGATCTGCCTGTCACTGTCATTCTTCCTTGTATCTCATGACAGGTTTGTGACAGTTTCTATGATGTTGAGTATTACATGAGAGATCTGAACTTTTCAGCTAGATGCCACAGCCTGAATCAGGCCACGTCTCTCTGCATCTCTCTCTGACACGGAGCGTTAAGCTGTCTGTGCTGGGCCCTAACAGCAGCCCCTGACTTCCGGTTCTAACCAGTACCTGGTCCCTCACACACCCTTTGTCACGTATGCTGTGCTGAACCAAATCATGTGAGGTGCAACTTCCCACTGCTCCGAAAAGTTCAGGTTTTTCCTTGTTGCAGGGACTATTCTGAGACTCCTCAGCAGGGAGGGATAAGGGGATCTTCTGGGAGAGGTACTCCAAAGACTGCTCTCTGAAGTGGTTCCTCTGGCCTCCCCTGGCATCTTTCCTATAGCAGCTATGTATCTTGGGTATCTCTCTCTTGTTCCCACTCTCAATGAAGTTCCTTCCAGGTTTTAAAGGGAAGCCTCTCTTCTCTAAGGCCATATGATGTTTACTGATACTGTTTTTCTTCTTTCTGATGTTGTCCCTCCACATTGAGGCCCATTCATGGCCTTGAGGTCCTCCCATGCCAGTAAACACACCTGAAAGGAACTGTAAACTATGTAAGCTTCCTTTCCAGGATGACCACTATTTTATTGCTACCTTATTATAGAACATAAAGGAATTAACGTGTTTACAAAGTATAGACATGAGAAAGAAAGAAAAGAAGAAAGAAGTCATTGATATAATTTAACCAGAACAAATTGTTTAGGCTTAGAGGGAAACAGCTTGATATTGGGTTTCTTAGAGTAAATAAAGTGGTTTCCTGTGGTGGATTCCTTAGCTTGTCCTGCTTGTATTCTTTTACTTACTCACTTGGGTACTTAATGATTTGGTACCAGATCTCTGCTTTATTGATGATGCCAAGACTACCCCACCCACAACTGACTATCCTTTGAGGAGATACAAGGCTATTCCTGATGTCTGTCTCCGGTTCTGAACATCCTCACCTTTGTGTTCTTTAGGAACTTTGTCCTTCATCTTTCCCTCGAAGTTCTGCTAAGACAAATAGCAAAAGGATGAGAGAAAGACCACAGGCTGTGTCTTCCAGCTGCCATAGAGTGTGATGAAACTTGAAACAAGCTTCTCAGCACAGATAATAGAGATCTTCTGGGTAGAATACAATTGAGGCCTGAAATACTAGAAAGAGTGCCTGGAAATATCAGCAATAAGTTGTCTAAATTGCTACGTGTCCAGTATTAGTGTTTCGTCAATGAGTTTCTTGTTCCTGGGTCCACCATCCTAGAGAAATATTTAGGAGATCATGGGACTGGGAGTTGGCTTAGCACAGGAAGTGCTTGCTGTTCAATCATAAGGACATGAGTTTGGATCCCCAGCACCCACTGAAAAAATGTTGGAAATGGCAATGCACACTTGTAATCCCAGCACTGGGCATGGCAAATAGGACAAGGAATTTGGCTTTCTAGTTTTCTTCATCCATTTGTTCATGTACTGAGACTGTGTTATGGGCAGCCTGTCTAAGCCATAGTTACCCTACAGGACAAGTGGGGAAGATAAGGAGACAGGAGGTAGGGTAAAACTCGCTTGTGGGTTGTAAACCAGATGCATGAATTCTTTGATTTTTTCAGCTTCTTTGTTGTCTTCACAGGTGACAAGATATAGACTTCAGTATAGGCAGACTTTTCTGTCCTGCCAGCCAGCTCCTAAATAACCACACAGAGACTTATTATTAATTATAAATGCTCAGTCAATAGCTTAGTCTTGTTACTAACTAGGTCTTACAGCTTAAATTAACCGATATTTCTTTTTTTAATTATTTTTATTTTATGTGCATTGGTGTTTTTGCCATGGGTGTCAGGTACCCTGGAACTGGAATTACAGACATTTGTGAGCTGCCATGTTGGGGCTGGGAATTGAACCCTGGTCCTCTGGAAGAGCAATTAGTGCTATTTTTTTTAATTTTATATACCAACCATAGTTCTCCCCTCCCTACCCTCCTCTCACTCTCCCCACCCTACCTCCCCAACCACTCTTCCAAGAGGGTAAGCCCTCCCTTGGGGAGTCAACAAAGTATGACATATAAAGTTGAGGTAGGGCTGGGCAGTGGTGGTACACGCCTTTAATCCCAGTGCTCAGGAGGCAGAGCCAGGCAGATCTCTGTGAGTTCGAGGCCAGCCTGGGCTACAGAGTGAGTTCCAGGACAGGCTCCAGAGCTACACAGAGAAACCCTGTCTCAAAAAACAAAACAAAACAAAAATTAAAAAATTAAGTTGAGGTAGACCCAAGCCCCTGCCCCCTGCGTCAAGGCTAAACACGGTATCCCACCATAGGGAATGGGCTCCAAAAATCCAGTTCATACACCAGGGATGAATCCTGGTCCCACTGCCACATAAAGATAAATCCTAGCTGTGGATCTCTGCATCTGCTTCCATCAGTCACTGGATGTAGGTTCTATGATGACAATTAGGGTAGTCACTAATCTGATTTCAGGGGAAGGCCAGTTCAGGCACCCCCTCCACTACTTTTAGGAGTCTTAGCTAGGGTCATCTTTGTGGATTCCGGGGAATTTCCCTAGACCAGGTTTGCCCCAACTCCATAATGCATCCCTCTATCAAGATATCTCTTTCATTGTTCTCTCTCTCTGTCCCTCCCCCTACTCCACCATCCCATTCCCTCATATTCTCATCCGCCATACTTTCCCCCTCTTCCCCTCATCCCAGTTTACCCAGGAGATCTTATCTACTTCCCCTTCCCAGGGCAATCCATGAGTCCCTCTTAGGGTCCTCCTTGTTACCTGGCTTCTCTGGGGTTATGGATTGTAGCCTGTTTATCGTTTGTTTTACATCTAGTATCCACTTATGAGTGAGTATATACCGTGTTTGTCTTTCTGGGTTACCTCACTCGGGATGGTTTTTTGTTTTGTTTTGTTTTGTTTTGTTTCTAGTTCCACCCATTTGCCTGCAAATTTTATGATTTTATTGTTTTTTACTGCTGAGTGATACTCCATTGTGTAAATGTACCACATTTTTCTTTATCCTTTCTTTGGTTGAGGGGCATCTAGACTGTTTCCAGGTTCTGGCTATTAGGGATAATGCTGCTATGAACATAGTTGAGCAAGTATCCTTGTAACCCGTATTTCTTATCTACACTCTGCCATGTGACAGTACCATTTTCAGCCCAGCACGTTCATCTCCTGCTTCCTCTGCATCTGAACGGCAACTCTGCCCTCCTTCTTCCCGGTGTTCTCTCAGTCTGGTCCTCCTGCCTAACCTCCTTCTGCCTATCTATTGGCCAGTTGACTCTTTATCAAACCACTGAGAGCAGTACATCTTCACAGTGTACAAAAGACTTACTCCGCAGCACTACAGATGCCTCTCAGCACTCCTGGCCCGAAGTGGACATGTTCCTACCTCGTTCCCCCTAGTAAGTCCTTCATTTAGCACATGTTCACTCATAGGGGCCAGTGAGATGCCTCAGTGGGGAGAGACAAGTGCAGTGTAAGCCTGGAGGCCTGAGTTCAATCCTTAGAACAACAACAACCACCACCACCACCACAACAACAACAACAATAATAATAATAATAAAATACTTTTGAAATATTTCCTTGTGGGTTAGGGAAATTACTCAGTTGATAAGGTGCTTCTTATGTAAATAAGAAGACCTGTGTTCTTTCTGGAACATCCAGGATAAAAAGAAGACCTTGTCATGGTAGCACATGCTTGTGACTACGTCACTGGGTAGACAAACAGGGGAGGATCCCTAGGGCCTTTCCTAGTTAGTGAGTTCCAGGCCACTGAGAGATCTTGTCTCAAAAAATAAGGTGTATAGCCCGTGAGGAATGACACTCAATGTTGAACTCTGGCCTTTATAGCATACACAAACATTT
The DNA here is from genome assembly GCF_004664715.2 of Peromyscus leucopus. Lineage (NCBI taxonomy): Eukaryota > Metazoa > Chordata > Mammalia > Rodentia > Cricetidae > Peromyscus > Peromyscus leucopus. The sequence continues at coordinate 114,986,064 of NC_051065.1, forward strand.
GTACTACACACACACACACACACACACACACACACACACACACACACACAGGACTTCACTCAACTAATAGTCTAAGGTGCATCACATAAATTAAATTTCCTTTTAAAGTTATTTATGAGAGTTTCAATTAATTTTGCAAAAGGAGACTTTTTTCAAAGCTTTCTCTGTAAGAGTCTTGGCAAGGAAGAGAAAGCTTTCATTTTTGTCAAGGAAAAATAAACAGTGGCTAGAAAGCTATGAGGGATGAAATAAGGGGTTTACAGGTTGGGCTCTGAGGCCATTCACATCCTGTGATCCTGGCAGGAACCCCAAGACATGGTGCTTATGACTGCACATGGATTCTAGAAAACACAGGCTGAATAACCAGCCGCTGTCTTCTGTCCCCCTTTAGAACATGGACTTCATGAATTCAGGTATATACTGACATGGCTCACTAGCTCCTGGGCATATTTTATGCCCTCTACCTCTGAAGATGCTAAGGAACAAAGGGTAAAAGACCCTAGGAGCTGTCTCTCCAGTGGTTGTCAAAGCTGTGGAGAAACAGGAAAGAAATATCCCCTAAATTTCTGGGGAACGCCCTTCTTTCTTCCGCCACAGTCAAGCTTTGCTAAGGGTAGCAGGAGCTCCCCTATTGTGCATAGGAGGTCAGGCACAGAGTTCTGCATCCCTTCATAGCTGACATGCCAGAAGGACACGAAGCATCACCCAGTTTGGACCAGGGCACAAAGTCTGCAGTGTGTCCTGGAAGGGGGAAACTATGCATCTCTTCCTGCTTTAGTGCATCCCCTAGAGAAGGATGGACCCTGACTTGGAGATGACTTTTGTTCAAGTTCCAGTTCTGCCTGTCCCTAGCAGGGAGGGGGGGGGGCTTGGTTAAGTCATTTTACTCTTCCAGAATGACATAGTGTGATGTTTTTCCTTGATAGGGATGCAGGACCTGAGAAAACCCTGAGGGAGTCATTGGCACTCAGCAATCATCCTGTATCTGAGTCCAGTATGAGTCACCATCACCCCTGCTCTGCTCAACAGCCCAGTTTCCACCCAACTTTACAGTAACTCATTTCCCTATGTGCTTTGGCCAAATAGTTTTAAAAGCACTAATTGGTTTGCTTTATCAAGCAGAAGTAGAGAAACTCACCAATGAGCCTTAGCCACTCAGGCCAAGCCTGTAAGATTCAACTTTTGACAAGTACTGGAACTATAATTTGAATCTGGAATGTTCCCTTCAAGGGGCCATACTCTTTGGTCTTCAGAGTGATGCTATTGCAAAGCGGTGGACCATCTGAGAATGGGTCTGTGGGTCGTTGGAGACATTGCCCAAGGAGGATCCTGGAACTCTACTCCCTCCTCTTTTTTGCTTCTTGGCTTATGATATAATCTTGCTTCGCTATGTGCTCCCATTGGGATGGATGGGCTGCCCCACCATGGGCCCAAAGCAACAGAGATCATTGGTCATCAACTGAAACTTCCGGAACGGTAAGTCCAAATCACCTTTTATCTTTGTAAGGTAATCATCCCGGGTGTTTGGTTACAGTAACAGAAAGTAACAGAACAAGCATTAGAAGTCTCTAGAGGCTACAGCTGTCTGTCAGCCTCCTATGCTTAAGTCTGAGTTTTGTAATTATGTTACGCTAGTCGGTAGTTCATGTATTGAAGAGATTGTGACAGAGTGGATGTAACAGGCAAGTCAAACTGAATAGTGTGTTTTAAAAGGTGCTTTTGAGATGTGTGGTTTTATCTGGTTAAGATTTGTTCCCTCAAAAAAAAAAATTCCCTCAAGTCTTAGAAACTGCCACTGAAGAAGGACTCACTGAGCACTGAGCTGGTGTGTGATGTCTCTTCATTTTCTCAGGAATCTAATGAATTGGAAGCTGAGGGTGGTGCCACGTGTTTTTTAATTCCAGTACTTGGGAGTCGGAAGCAGAAGCAGATAGATCTCTGTGAGTTCAAGGCCAGCCTGGTCCACAGAGCAAGGTCCAGAACAGCCATAGTGAGATTCTATATCAGAGAGAGAGAGAGAGAGAGAGAGAGAGAGAGAGAGAGAGAGAGAGAGAATGTAATGGATTAGGTCCTCTTCTGTCCTCATTTCTGTCTGAATAAGGTGAAGTTCAAAGCTATTAAGTAACTTGCTGAGTGTGAAATGGCTGCGGCCCGAGAGCGTATGTGCGAAGTGCTTAGAATAGCAATACTTGTGTCCACTTCCTCCCCTGAGGCCCTGCGTTCCACAGCTCTTCTGTCTCACAGTTATTCAGCTTTTGAATCCATCAGTAGATGAAACCTTGGATTAGAGTCCGGTCCCTGATATGTAACTGCTCTCAAAATTCCTGTGGAGACACACCTAGAAGCGTGCTTTAAGAATCACCTAGGGTCCCTCGGTCTAGTCAGCTTTACAGCTGACATTAACTACCACAAAGAACAGAAGGTTCACTCTGTACCTGCCTTCATTCCCCTCTCTGGGGCTGCAATGAAACAGCATGGCCCAAAGCGAAGTCTGGGGAAAAGCATTTATTTCATCTTATCCTTGCAGATAACAGTCCATCACTGAGGGCAGGAACTAAAGCAGAGGCCAAGGAGGGATGCTGCTTACCAGCTTGCCAGCCATGGCTTGCTCAGCCTGCTTTCTTCTACAACCCAGGACCTCCTGCCCAGGCGTGGTAATGCCCACAATGGACTGGATCTTTCCACATCAATCATTCATCAATAAAATGCACTACAAGCTGGCCCACAGGCCAATCTAGCAGAGGCAAGTCTTCAGTTGAGGTTCCCTTTTCCCAGGAGTCTCTGGTTTGTGTCATCAACAAAAACTAACTAGCACATCACCTTCAAGGATTGAATCCCATGGGGACAGAGGGGGTGTGGTATAGTGGGCATCTGTTCCAGCTTTGACCTAGAAATACTACCCCCATTGAGGCTTCCGGTAACTGTCACGTCTATGAGGTGGGGCCCAGACAGGAGCCCTTAAGACCTGAGATCAGGATGTGCCAGCTCTCTTGGTTCCTGGATCCTGGATGCTGGAGGTAGACCGAGCAGAGTTCTCCAGAGAACACTGCTGGACTGCGCTACACCTTTCCCGGACCCTGTAACCTTTACTTGTAGGTTACCCCACAAAGTAAACCTCCCTTTTAACTATGTAGAGTTGCCTTAATACTTCAACCAACAGAGTAGCTCTTGAATCAGACAGCTCTCTCTCTCTCTCTCTCTCTCTCTCTCTCTCTCTCTCTCTCTCTCTCTCTCTTAAGTCAGTTACAAAGCTCATGTCCAGGGTCAGGAAGCTGTCACAGGCATCGTCTCCACCCTCAGCCTCCCTCCCGAACAATGCTGTGGACAGTGTTGAGAGAGAAGGGTGAGCAGGTAAGGAAGGGTAAATCTCTCAGCTCGGTCTGTGCTACCCAGGACCTTCCCTCCCTCCAGCTGCTGAGTCCTAGTCACTGAATAGAAGAGGACAGGGAATACATTTCCTGACTCTCTTTTCTAGTCTCCATCTGGAAAGACCTCACCTGAACACACGTCCACTTTACTTAAACTTGAAGGATTTTTCTGACCTATTATGAAAAGGCCGAAACCACAACAGGGCAAGGATTTTTTTTCTCATTGATCCCGTCACAAAGCACAGAGATCCAAGAATGTGGGTGGATGGTACCCAAGCGTTGGCCACCATGGCTTGCTGTGTAGAGCCAAAAATTCAATCAACATCAAGAATATTTAGGGAGGGAAAGCTTCCACTCCTGGTTGTCATACTTAACCCATAAAGGGTCACATTCACTGTGCTGTGTTCTTGCAAAATAAAAGAGTTCAGCTACCATTGTTAAAAAAAAAAAGTGTCAGCTGGGCGGTGGTGCAGTATGCATTTAATCCTAGCACTCGGAAGGCAGAGACAGGCGGATCTCTGTGAGTTCTAGGTTACCCTGGTCTACAGAGTGACCTAGAACTCCCAGAACAGCTAGGACTGTTTCACAGAAAAAACCCTGTCTCAAAAAAATCCAAAAGAAGAAGAAGAGGAGGAGGAGGGGGAGGAGGAGGAGGAAGAGGAGGAAGAAGAAATGAAAGTATCAAGAAGAATCCAACTGACCCACTCCCAACTGAAGTTTATATTTCCCTTGTCCTTTTCTTTTTTTATGGGGTGGGGTGGGGGTGTGCATGCAGGTGTGCCTATGATATCAGTTCTCTTTCTTAATCCTTGTTATTTTGAGACAGGGTCTCCCACTAAACTTGGTGCTAACAGATTCAGCTACACTGGCTGGCCATAGGCCCCTCAAACTGTCTTTTCTGCAGCCCAGTGCTAGGATTTCAGGCATGTGTCAATCCCAGCCCTTCTGTGGGCTCTGGGGATCGAACTCAGGTCTTCACACTTACACTGCAAGTGTTTTACTAACTGAAGCATCTCCCCAGCCCTTTAGCTGAAGGTCCTAGCTATCACTGGCTTAACCAAAGATTTTATTCTCTCCTCAAGAAGAATTCCATAAGAGGATGGTCGCTGGATTTGTTTCATGGCTGAATGATAAGATGACTATCTGTGCTTCTGTAGACTTTTTCTTTATGGTCACAAAGTCAGTGTGTGAATACCAAGCTTCATTTACCTTCAAGGTAGGAAGGAAGGAAGGAAGGAAGGAAGGAAGGAAGGAAGGAAGGAAGGAAGGGAGGGAGGGAGGGAAGGAGGGAGGGAGAGAGGAAGGGAGGGAGGGAGGAAGAAGCAAATGTAGTGGTATTTGCTCTGCCCATGATCTTGGGCTATAAGGCCTGAAGGAGGCGTTGCTTCTTGCTGTCATACATGACCTCTCAAAAGGAGAGGGAGAGGGTTCATGAAGGAAGGAAGGAAGGAAGGAAGGAAGGAAGGAAGGAAGGAAGGAAGGAAGGAAGGAAGGAAGGAAGACTGGGAGGGAGGGAGGAAAGGAGAAAGAAAAAGGACATAAATCATTGTAGATACCTAGACCTTATCCTCTCCAGGTGAGAACCACTTAATAAATCAACAATCTACCCTTTTCAGCCCACCTTAAAGGCAAAAAGAAAAAATGAAAGAGAGGGAGAGAGACGGACAGACCAAGAAAGGAGAACTAGATTGGCCTTGGGTTACTAGCCCATTGTTGGAGAATAAAAAGCAGGCATATTGATTGACAGCTGCACAGAAGTCTGTGCATTGTAGAAATGGTAGTTCTCAAAAGCTACTGGCTGAAAGTAATGGAGGTGGATGGCTCAGGAATGGCTGCTGCCTGAGAACTAAGTATGTCTCATACTATGACTTGGAACTTCTGATCCCGTTTTTGTTTGTTTGTTTGTTTGTTTGGTGGGGCTGGGGTTGTTTGTTTGCTTTTATTGTTGTTTTTCCCCTCTGGTACTTGAATCCCTTGTATTGGTTTTTAAAAGGTAACATCAAAGAGTGATTTGTGGGGGAGTTGAGCTTGGTGCTCAGGGGCACATGTATGTACAGAAATGACATGTATGCCGGCCAGAGGTCAGTGTCAGGTGTCATTCCTTAAGATCTGTCCATCTTGTTTTCTGAGGCATGATCTCTCCCTGACCTGGAACTCACCACTCAGGCTAGGCTGGCTGGCCACCAACCCCCTGGGACCCTGCTGTCTCTGCCTGCCCAGTGCTGGGGTTATAAGCACACATCATCACACCCTGTTTTGCTGTGTTTTAAAAAAGGGTTCTGGTGATTGTAGCTAGGTTCTCCAGCCAAGGGAGCAAGCGTTTTATTAACTGGGAGATCTAAAAGTGTGTGTGTGTGTGTGTGTGTGTGTGTGTGTGTGTGTGTGTGTGTGTGTGTGTTTGGTTTTTCAAGACAATGTCTATCTGTGTAGCCTTGGCTGTCCTCGAACAGAACTCACTCTGTAGCCCAGGCTGGCCTCGAACTCCCACAGATCCACCTGCCTCTGCCTCCTGAGTGCTGAAATTAAAAGCATGTGCCACCACATCTGGCCATATCCAGAGCTTTTTGGATCTCAGTTCCAAGGCTTCTGAGGAAGACTCTGGTATCTGAATGACCACCAGCAATTAAATTACCGCTGGTGCTTATCCATCCGTATGACAAAGCTTGTAGGCAAAGAATCTCCCATGGTTCTTCTTTCTCGGACCCTTTGTATCTTGGCTTCTAGAAAAGACTCTAGCTTTCTCTTTGGTGCTGTCCCCATACCTTCTTCCCCTCAGACTCCCAAAGCCAGGTCTGCTTGGCCTCCATCTGTGATGACTGACACGAAAGACCGTGAGGCTATGCAGGAGTTATATGGGACAGGCACTCAGGCATCTTGAGATTTATCCTGACCCTCCCTCCTTGAAGGCAAGTGTTATTTCTATTTCTGCATAAGTTTCATTGAGAATAACAGAACCCACTTTCAGTTCTTTTGATACAAGGCACAGCTCACCTCAGTGGTCTTTGAGTAGCCTGAAAAAAAAGTGACCTCTCTCTATGCAGTTATCACTGGCTAGCAGATAATAGTGTGGGAAGAAGCTCTTGGGGGCCTTTGACTGTGGTTCCTGCTCCCCCACACTTCATTCATTTATTGAGTGCAGTAAAGGGGGAAGGAATGGGAGTAAGGGGTGGAGGGAAATGGGATTAAAAATGTAAATATGTGATTACTTTTAATGACCTTATTACTCCTACATCAAATCTGTTTGTATTGACAAATAAATATGCAAATGTTTATATCAACACTCACTTCATTAAAATAGTAAATGGTTCAAGTTAATATTAGTGCAGCATTGAAATCTTGAGTAGTTTTGATTACATAGCAATAAGCTACTGATGAGTATCATTATGTACCAATCACACAAAAATGAGCCACCGAAGGCCATATTTCCAAAATTGGGCTGAGCAAGTACATCCACAAAAAGACAGAGACATACACTCTGTGCCAGCGACGCTCTCTTTTTACATCAAAGCATAGTTTCAAGGCACAAAATGAAAAATTGCAATCCTTGGAAATGCAATTGGACATGCAATTATGTAATTAGTGCCCCAGAGGAAGGGTACACAGGTGTTTGAAAAAGACTCTTCTACTCCGCCTACACAGCTCTACCTCCATTCTCTTGATTTTTATCCGAAGGATGGTTTTTCAGCTTAGACAAGATGCCTTAAAAAAGACGGCATCCTTCCGAGTCAGCATGAGTGTTGTCTGTTCTATTACACAGAACCGCTTTTAATTAGCACCCCAGGAGGGATGCAACCCTACAGACTGAGCTCCTCCTCCGGGCTACTTCCTTTCAGGTTCCATATTTGCAGCGCAAATGCTGTGGAGAAGATTCGGCTAAGGAAAGGGGGGTTTGAAAGACACAACTCTCAGGACTGCTGGTTTATTTATCCCATTTGTGTGTATGTGTGGTGTGTGCATGTGCATGTGTGGGGGAGTATGCGCACATGTGTGCACATGACAATGGAGGCCAGAATTCCATGTTGAGCGTCTTCTTGAATCTCCCCATCTTATCTTCTGAGTCCATGTCTCTCACTGGACCTGCTGCTCGCTTGCCGCCTGAGCAGCTCTAGTGAGCTCCTTCTCTCTGCCCAGCCCCTTGTGGTAGGGCTATGGATAGGAACAAGCACACTCAATTCTTTTAGATGGGTGCTGGGGATCTGCACTCAGGTCCTCCTCCTTGTCTGCCATACACTGTACTGACTGAGCCATTTCCCCAGCCCTTAAGATGCTTCATTTGAAAACATTCCAGAGACTGCAATGGATGCTTTCTTAGGCTTGAGGCTTCCTGCTTATATTCTAAATATCACATACTTTAAATTTCCAGTCTAGCCCGGGAAGAGTAGAAGTCCTTTGTGTTGATGAAGTGCTGAACTTTTCATAGAGAAATAAACTTCGTGAGGTTTTTATTTCAAAACAATGATCTTTCCAGGCACTGGCCAGAGAACAAATACATTTCACTGCACATTTACTATTAACTAGGGCTTTGCAGAAGTATCTGAAATAAATATAGGTCCAAAAGAGGGTACATTTGGGGTACCAGGGAATAAATATCTGTCATGGTTTGAATGAGAATGGTCCCTATAGGGTCATATATTTGAATGCTTCGTCCCTAGTTGGTGGACTGTTTAGGAAGGATTAAGAGATGTGGCCTTGTTGGGGATATGTCATTAGGGGTGGGCTTGGAGGTTTCAAAAGTCCATACCAGGCTCTCTGTCTGTCTGTCTATCTGTCTGTCTGCTTCCTGCCTCCTGCCTGTAGATTAATTAGTATGTAAGCTCTCAGCTACTACTCCAGCACCATGCCTGCCTGCCTGAAGCCATGATCTCCACCATGACGATAATGAACTAACCCTCTGAAAGTGTAAGCCAGCCCCCAATTAAATGCTTTCTTTTATAAGTAGCCTTGGTCACAGTGTCTCTTCACAGCAATAGAACAGTAATGAAGACACCACCATAATCCAGCACAATGGCAAGAGGCCTGCTATGATAAGGTTGTCCACAGAAGAAAATGAGGTTGGCCCTGGACTTGGACTTGGTGGGGACTGGTGGGGAAATGGCCCTTTTTGACTGCAGCAGCAGTGGGAACAGGAGTGTACCGGTCCCTCTTTAGGATGGTCAGGTGACCAGAACACCCAAGCTTTATGAAAAAGAACACAAGGATGGAACGCCATCTTAGGGTTTCCTTATTTAGAGACAATGTCAAACTTAGAACAAAGTTTCGAGAACAGGACAAAGATTAAATAGCTAAATAGCTCACCTGACAGGAACACACACACACACACACACACACACACACACACACACACACACACACCAGTGCATTTCCCTTAAGCAGGACAGTTTTTTATGTAAGGGTCACACAAAGTGGAGACAGGAGATGAATGTATCAGAATAACACACGATGTGTCCCCTGGTGTCTCGTTCGCATTCTTCGGTCTGCAGTGCCTTCCTTTGACTTGTGTGACTCCAGTGTGACTGAAGATGACAGGCCAGGACATCTGTAAGGTCCCTCAGTATGGACTTGTCCAGTGTCTGCCAGTGAGCTGACACTGGACTAGTGGTCCAGCTTGGCAAGAGTATCACCATGGTGATGGTGTGCTTTGGGTCTTGTAACTTAAGATGTCACTGGTTCCTGGTGACATTAGCTAGGATCCGTTGGTTAACAGGGTGTCTGTCAGTTAGTTCCTTGTATGGTTACCATATTTTCTTGCACTGGCGACCTCTGCTCAGAGGGAAGCTGAAGAGTGGCAGTTATATAGGGCATGGGGTTTGTCAGCTGTAAAGGTGTCTGTTCTAAGAGATGGGGGACTGTAATCTGAGTAAGGACACTGTATTGGAGAAACCGCCATTTGGCTTCACTAGCAGGAGTTTGCTTTTGTACCAGCCGATGAAAGGCGACAGCCAGATCTGATCCCAGAGGTTTTGATTGTATGTGTGAGGCTAAAGTCGGGGAGAGGGAGGGTCACCACTCTTACAGGCCCTGTAGGGCTGATCTATAATAGAAAATAACCTATAGCAACATCAAAAAAGAAAAAAAAAAAAAAGAAGGCCAGGAACAGGTCTGCACCTCAAATCTCCAGTCTGATGGGAGACCTGAGATTCCGGCGCTAAGTAAAGAGAGAGAGAAACTCCCCAGCAAGAAGGCAAGTCATAGGCACATCCCAAAGCTCAACCAGTGAGCCTAGCAGCTGGCCCTCCTCCGAGGTTTCACCCAGACTGCAAGCCCCACCTCCAGAGCTTCTGACTCACTAGACAGGAGGCTGAGCGAACAATTTGCATTTCTAACTCGTTCCTGGGTGTGGTGGCTCACACCTATCATCCTAGCACTCCTTGACAGTGAGATGGGAACCAAGCCTAGGCTGCTTAGTTACAAGCCAGCCTGACTACAGAGGGAAACTTCTAGGGAGGGGGAGGAGAGGAGGGAAGAAAAGAAGACATGGAAACAGGTTCCCAGGTGATGGAAATGGTGGCTAGCTGGAGAACCTAGCTTTGAGCGTCAAAGATTGCAGACCCGGGCTCTAAAGACCCAAGTCTCCCTGCAGGTTCCCTTTCTGGTTTTCCATTCAGAGGTTTGATTAATTTTTCTTCTTTTTAATGCTTAGAAAAATTAAAAAATGTGTATACACATACACACACAGCGAGAGAGAGAGAGAGAGAGAGAGAGAGAGAGAGAGAGAGAGAGAGACAGAGACAGAGAGACAGAGAGACAGAGAGACAGAGACAGAGACAGAATCCATATTGCTCCCTTCCATTCAAAGACTCTGGCAACACACAACACATATGCTGCTTTGCCCCAGCCGGAGGAAGTGGAGGTGGTCGCCAGCTATCTGGGGGTTTATTCTCTGCGCGGCTCTTGGAGGGGAGACATGATCCACACCGACCCCCAAGTTCAGTATTTCTAAGTGTGGCTGTCAGGGTAATTCACCATTGACTTTCACACAGGCCTGCAGCTATTTCATTGGCCAGATTTGAGAACTGAATGCAGAGGAGAGGATGCCAAGTGAGGCAGCATGTTCGGATTAAATGGGCACTAACTGACAAGCCCACACTGGGAGCCTGTCATCTGCCTGCTTTTTCCTCTCCCATTTCCCATTCCTACCCTGAGGAAACAATCCCATAGGTTTTTCCGAGGAGCCCCCTGATACCTACACATGTGTTTGCATGCATGCATATACACCTCTTAAAACCTGTTAGTCTTAATCTAATGTGATGTCATGGTTTCTCATGTTTGGACTACCACAAAATAGGTGCCGAAAAGTAGAGACTGCTCAGTAATTACAGAGAAGTTCACAGAGACTGGAAGTGTTCTAATGCTCGTATCTGCGGGCCCTGAGGGTATTGAGGTTCCTCTGGCAGATCCAGCAAAGCAACCCTACAGGGTTCCCTGGGGACAGACAGGCACATTAGATTATCTACGGTATAATGGATGATAGAGGCCTTCTGCTATGGTCAAAACACACATGTCTACATCCTAACTTCCACCAAGATGGTACCAAAGGGTGGGGACTCTGAGAAGGAATTGGTCTTGTTGGCTCTGCCATCAAGGTGGAACCACTGTAAAAAGCCTGAGGCAGCTGGTTTTCATTCCTCTCCTGGTGGATCTCTCAAGACATCTTCTTTGGCCCGCACAGTGCTAACAAGTGGTCAACTTGATCTTGGCTTCAGAATGGTAAGCAACTCGCTTTTCCTGTGTGCATGCTAATGTCCCTAAGACACTCTGGTTTTATAGCCTAAGGGGCTAAGATGTATTCTGTATGATATCTCCGTCTCTGAAGTTTCTTCCATGACCCATTTTTGGAAAAAAAAAGAAAAAAAGAATTATTTTATGTAGAAGGATGTTCTATAATGTTGACACCAACTAAATGAACGGTGTTAGATTGTTGTGGTTTTGGTTTTTGCCCTGTTGTCTTGGGGCGCCATCATTTCCACAGTGTGTGTGTTTCAGTTAGATGATACTGAGGCTCTTGAAGAATTGAGGCATTTGAACCCCCTCTTCTCTGTGTTGCCTGGGAGTCTGCCACAAATGCAGAGCTACAAGTCTAGGCCAAGGAGATCAAATGCTGTAGAGTGGGGTCCCAGGTGATTTATTTGAGTATTACTTAATATTATTGATATCATTGGTTATGGAACACTTGCCCTCACAGAGGACTCTGGGAGTGAAGACATTGAGACAGAAAAGGAAATCAGGAAACAATCTTGGAAGTGCAATTTTTCTGGTCCTTTTCTGACCTTAAGATCTCTTGTGAAATATCAGAATATTCCATGTACACAGGACAGCAGAGGCATTTTAGTGTTCATAGATTCTTAAAAAAAAAAAAAAAAAAAAAAAAAAAAAAAAAAAAAACAAACAAACAAAAAACAACCTCAGTGAGTAATTCTTTTAAGCAAATGCATGCATTATTAATCAGGTGTTTATGTGATTCAGAAGTCCTCATTGTTTGTATCTCTCAGTAGTATCGCACACAAAAAGTTCCGTCATCCTCTTACTGTCAACTTTCCAGTCCATAGACTGTGAGGCAAGTGCTTCTCTATCAGAATAATGATTAATAATGATTGTTTTAGGATTGATTTCTTCATTGTGCAGGGATTTGAGAAAGATATATAGGATGTACCCTCAAATGCTTTGAAGAAAAGTCCCTATGCAAATTCCAAACACAAATTCCTCTTGCAGGGGCTCTACCACTAGTGAGAATTACCTGGAGACCTTGTAACCCTACAAGGCATAGGTCTTCCCATCAGGGAGCCTGGGCCTCTGTGAGCTTTCTTAGCTTCCCAAGTGAATGTGTGACAGTAGTGTATGGAAGAATTGTTGCTGTATAGATAGATGCACTTCTGGAATTTGCTACTGCTGGCATTTGGGCCCCAAAGATCCTATGTCCTGTGACGCTACCATGTGTACTCTAGGATGGTTTGTGGGTCTCTGGGTCCTTACTCACAAGACTTAAAACAACTTCCCCATTGTGACAGGCAAAATGGTTCTGTCCTTGTGTCTGTGGCGGTGGTGGGTGGGGTGCAATAACAGTTCAAAAACAGGCATCGGGATGAAATAGCCATTACATGTGGGTATCTTAGAATAACGTGGAGTTCAGCTGAGGTCTGTGCTAAAGCTCTAAGACCTTAGAACTGGGTGGATTTGCTGGCCCACACACAACTTCCTGGTTCCAGCCTTGAGAGTTGATAGCTGCAAATGTGAACCTCCAGTTAAAAAAAAAAAAAAAAATTCTAGTCTATTCTGATCTTGACACGTTCTGACTAACCTAGCAAGATGATTCAAACATTACTCCATGATTTGAGTGCAATTTAGAGGCAATATACAGGGTTCCACCAGACATTTGTCTTCTGTCAGGGCCTGGGACCATTTGTCACACGACTACCAGACCACTGAATATCTCTTTCAAATGTAGGAGGGAAAGAGTCTTTTCTAAAGCCAATTTTCAACCTGTGTTTGAAAATTGTATTCCAAAAAGATGAAAAACATACATTTTCATTTTGCTTTGAATTAGTACAGTCCACAGCTGGCTTTCCTCGTTGCAGGGGAAGCCCTGGGACCATTTGTGAGCTCTGTTTCTGATATTTCATCTCTCCTTTATTTACTTGACAGAGTTTGACAGGAAGTCTCAGGCACACAATGTATCTCCATTAACAGGGTGAAGGGGGGGATGTACTGTGAGGTTTCCAGCCAGCCAGAATGGTAACTTGCATTCTTGACATTTTTGTCAGCTGCCCTCTCAGTCATGGTACCTACAAGAATGTCCCCTCCATCCATGTGGCCTTGTGTCTTGGATGACACGATCTATTTCATTGTCTTTACTACATGCTGGTACATATTGAAAATGCTTAGAAGAAAGGCAATATGATGCCCATAAACAGGATCTTCTGACCTCAATCAAACCATGATAAAAAGTAAAAATGAATCTGGCTAGATTTCTGGGAGCATCTTGGATTTGAGGCTCTAAAATACCATTTGTATTGAACTCAACCATGTCTAAAAGGTTTGTTCACTAAAATGTCAACATCTTTGTTTTCACAGGAGATGTGGCTATCAGTGAACGAATATCACTTACAGAGAGGCTGCTTCATGGAAGTCAAAATTTCTCTCTTCATTGCAAGAAATTGGAGTGGTGGAGAAGTTAAAAGTAAGCCAGCAATTCAAATATTGCAAATTCCTTTGCCTTTTCCATAGTTTTTACCCTGTATTCCAAAAACCCCCAGAATTAATTCAAGGTATATCTTCTATCAGTGTGTCCATGGGCAATTCTAGAGGCCCAGTCATGAGAAGGAAGGGGAAAATTCTCCCCATTCATCAGGTATGTCTTCAATTACTCATGGCCCCAGTGCTGTCTGGGAAGTGTCTCCAATAATTGATAATGCAAGGGGCATGATAGGAAGTAACAATGCAATTTATAGCAGAGAGATAAAACCCAGAGAGAAGAACACTCACCTTATAATGCAATTAATATGAAAGTAATTATGAGGGTTGGTTCTAATTAGAATATTCACTGAAATCAAGATAAAATGACCAGAGTTGCTTCCTGGGGCTGAAGCTTCATTCTACAACTTGAAAAGTTACATGCTTTTCCCAAGTAGGACATGAAAATCTCCACTGTTCAGATGGTGCTGTTTAAACATTGAAGTGAAGTTGATTGTCTGCTCCATAGCTGTAAAGCCATCTAACAAGATGAAATTTGTATTTCACAAAATTTTACATTGTACATGACAGTGTGTTGAATAGCTGGTATGTCCAAAGGGGTGTGTATCCCCAAAAGGTAAACTTATGTCCTCACTTTTGATAAACCTGAATGAGACTGTATTAGAAAAAAAAAATGTCATCAACCTCAGGTGAAGTCATACTAAGTGGGTCCTAATTCCAATGACTGATGGTTTTGTGTGCATGATAGAGGAAAGAAGACTCTGTAAGGAGAAAGGGCAAAGAGAAGTGACCACCATAAGCCAAGAAAGCCAAGGATGGCCAGGAGAGAGGACCAAATCCTCCTGCTAACATCTGATAGACCTCAGCAGGTGCAGAAAACCCATTTTGTTGTTTTAAGCCACCCAGTTTGTGGTCCTTGACTAACACTGGGAAACAAATAGCACATACATTCTTTTTCCATGTCCACATTAAGAAATTTACTCAAAATAAGTCCTTAAAAATCTGTATGGTTGGAAAATAACAAATTTTTATCCAAGTTAAAAAAATGTAAATGTACATGACATTGAAGATAAAAGCAGGTATCACTTAATCTTAATGAACAAAAGATGAATCCTGAATTTAAAAATAATCATAAAGTTGTTCAAATGTCAGTCTCTCGGGCTGGGCTAGCATAGCTCAGTAGTAGAACACACGGCTAGGGTGTGTGATAGCCCACAAAGAATGACAGAGAAAGTTGGGGGAGAATGAAGGAGAGGAGGAATGGACAGGGGCAAGAATCTCTTACAGAAATGTAGACTATAGTCTGTATTTAAAAAACAAAATGAAACAAACAAAAAGCAAGATAGAGTGATGAGATAATGAGTTCTTAGCAGGGAAAGACTGGGACAGGAGGATCATGAATCTGAGGCTAACCTGGGCTATACAGACTCTGCCTCAAAAGAGGCAACAACAACAACAACAAAAATGCTCAACAGCCTCCTAAAAGAGTTGTGATTCCCTAACATCAGCACATAACTGTCAATGCTATAGAACTCACTCATTTCTTAAGAACTCAGTGATGAATGGTAATCAGACAGATTTGGTAATAACCCAGATTATTAGTATATTGTAAGTGGTGTACAATGCCAGGGTGACAGGCAATATTGGTGTGACATACAATGCTAAGGTGATGATGGGAAATGTTGGGGTGATTGTAAGTGAAGGTGTAATGAGACCATGAAACTAGACTGCTCTATGGGTAGAAACAGAGGTTTATTGGGGAATCAAACTGTAGTCGGATTTTCTTTGAACTGCCAATTAATTATAAAAGCTTGGCCTTAGCTCAGGCTTGTTCCCAACTAGCTCTTGTAACTTAAATTAAGCATCTTATATTAACCTTCATTCTGCCACACGGCTCATTACCTCTCCTCAGTACCATCCATCTGACTTACTCCCCATCTCATTGGTAAATCCTGCCTCTCTTCTTCCCAGAGTTCCTATCTCTTCCTGGAAATCCCACCTTTCCTCTCCTGCCTAGTTATTGGCCATTCATCTCTTTATTAAACCAATCAGAAGGTGCCTGAGCAGAGACACGTTTTCACAGTATACAAAAAAGATTATCCCACATCAAACTGCCAAGACTGTCTCTTGGGAGAGGGGGCAGAGAGAGCAGCAAAAGGTGGGGAGTCTTGCCAATTTGATGGGGAGCAGGTAGCAGGATATGAGTCAGAACAGCCTGGGAACTAGTGTGTGGACTTTGATCTGTTAGGGGCTTGTTTGAGTTAACTGGGAACTCGATGCCCATTCTGGGATAGTTGGCTGTAGGTCACAGGTGAAGAAAGGAAGTGCTTCTCTTGACAAACAGAAACCCCCTTTGCAAGGTTCCCGAAGAAGTCTGGTTCGGTACTGTTTATCCACTAGCAATACCTCTGTTAACCCAGTCAGAGTCCACCCTGAGCTGAGCCCAGGCTGTCACTCAGGATGCTGTCAGCAGCACTGCTGTTTGCAGGGCTTGCTTTGGATCTAACAGTGATACATAGTGCTGGGGTGACAAGCAATGTTGGGGTGATGCACATTGTTGGGGCACTGGGCAATGCTGGGGTCATAGGTAATGCTGGGGTGATATGCAATGTTGGGGCACTGGGCAATGCTGGGGTCATAGGTAATGCTGGGGTGATATGCAATGTTGGGGCACTGGGCAATGCTGGGGTCATAGGTAATGCTGGGGTGATATGCAATGTTGGGGCACTGGGCATGGCTGGGGTCACAGGTAATGTTGGGGGTGTTAGGCAATGTTTGGGGTGATAGAGACTCCAAGGCTGAGAGCTTGTAGAAACAACTCAGCATTGAGGAAGAACAAAGACATTTTTCATAGGAAATCCTCAATAATTATTCACGTTTATGATGTGAACAGGTGTCATCATCACAAGGGTGTCTGGTTTTACCTCCTGTGTCTTCAGAGCTAGAACGTCGAAGCCCACAGGAAGCGGCTCCTGGATGTGTTAAATACCCGTGTTTTAAAGTCACTTACGGGAAACTTTAATTATGTGGACATTTTCCTTAGATACAGCACACATTAGCCTTCCGTCTTTATTGTAACAAATGTTATGTTAGCTGCCAAAACATAACATTTAATTTTGGAAACAATTTTTTAATTAATTTGTCCTTATTTAGAAAATTCTTGTGCATGTAAATGGGGTTGTCTGTGATCTGTGTTGATATTTAAGGTGCTTACATAACCATATGGAAAATGAGATGAAAATTCCTGTTTACATTTCTTGAACATTTTACATATTTTTTAAAGTTCAAATTTTTTAATGTTAAAAGCGTTCTTGTTTATAACGCACATAAATATGTTTCTCAGAAAAGTGACTTTAATAAATGTCTTTTTGCTTGGATTGAAAGGCAGCTCTTCGAGTTCAGCATCTCACATGAGGTGGATGTTTGTGTCTCACACTGGCAAGGGGAAGTCCCTAAGTCATGTTTCTGGAGGTTCACAAACTGCTAGTCTCTAGTTCATGAATGCTTTGCAGGGCTCTGACCCAACAATTCAAATTTAATGTATTTTTTTTTCCCTTTACACAGTTTCAACCACCTTCCCCGGGTTTCATGCTAGTGACCTTACAAACTGAGTTGGCATTTTTTTCCCCAGCCACATTCAACAGTTTAAACTTTGCTTTTAAATCTGGCTGCCTTTAGGCAAAGTGTACATCATAGGCTATTCTCAGTCTACTACTGTCTGCCCTTTTTGTTGGTTTAAAATGTCCCATCTGGCCCCCAAGGCAGCTGAGGTTTTCACTTTGGCTACAAACTAGTCTGTAATTAACAACCAGTGGCAACAGTTGCCAGTTCATTGGCTGTGGCAATATCAGGTCTTGCTACTCAGGTTTTCAAATGGTTATGAAAATTCAACCAGGTGGATTAATTTTCCTTGAGTCATAAGGCTCCCCCTAGAAGCCCCAGGCTCTCCCAGGAGTGGTCCAGCCAACTCAGAACTGGGTGCGGAAGGGCCCGGATGATGAGCCTGCAGCAGACTCCTTTCTGTTCTGGCCAGCATTTGATGCCATTGCACAAACCCGCTGAACTGGCTGAGCGTCCCCTGTCTCCGGCAGTGCCAAGGGCTATAGAGCCACGACTTCCAGGATGCTTATTTCATTGCCGACAGTGTCTGACCCAGTGTGGGACACGACCCTGCTTCCGTCATCCTGAGAACATTGCAAGAGAAAGCAGAGCATAGGATTTAACACTGAAAATTAGAAGTTGATCCTACTTCTTAGACTAAAATTGAGATTGACAAAATTGAGGTTTATCTACATAAACCCTTAAACAAAGATGTGGCTCTGAATCCTAATTAGGGAACTGGGTAACAGAAATGAAGCTGGGGACTTTGTCCTGTTTAATTTCTTAAAGGAATCTCTTCAAGAGGAGAAGGAAGTTATCCAGGTACAGTTCTCTCCTTGGGATGTTTTAGGTTGCTGACACATTTTGGCCACACCTAGGCTTGAAAAGATTGCTTTTACATGTGCTAGAACCTCTGACTTAATGGCGGGGTCCAAGGCACTGAGCCACCTAATTGCTGGTGTACTAGGACACCACAGGCTTCTTACCTCATCATGCCAGGATTAGAATTAGGCTCTGTGTAAAATTCCGACCTCAGATACTTTCTCCGTCATTTATTTTAACACATTCCATGTGAAGAGCTGGTTTGTTAAAAGACCACAGATTACTAACAATGGATGCACTTGAAACATGTTTGTATTAAGAATCTTGGCTGTGACAGCATTACCCAGTGATTGGTTGAAAGTCTGAAGTGAGTAATAATCGACCATGACTTTGGAGCCAGTTTTAAAAACAAGAACAAACCCAGGGCCCCAGATTATTTTTATGTGATGAATGTAATCCCTAAGTCCTTAAAAGACCTCCTTTAACAAATGAGTTCATTACGGATACAGGATCCAAGATCCACTAAAAACAAATCCCATTTCTATATGCAATAAACATGCAAAAACTGAAATTATAAATACACTATCACTGGGCGTGGTGGTGCACGCCTCTAATCCCAGCACTCGGGAGGCAAAGGCAGGCAGATTCCCCATGAGCTGGAGGCCAGCCTCACTGGTGTACAAAGTGAGTTCCAGGACAGCTAGGGCTGTTACACAAACCCTGTTTCAAAAAACAAAAACAGAAACAAAAAAAAAAAAACCCACTATTAGACAAAAAGAGACAGTTTGACAGTTAAGAGTATATAATGTTCTTTCAAAGGATCTGAGTTTCATTCCTGGTACCCATATCAGGCAGCCCACAACTACCTGTAGCTCCAGCTTCAGGAAAGCTGATGCCTTCTGGACTCTGTGGGTGCTGTACTAATATGTGTGGGTGATGTACTAATATGTGTGTGTGCACACATACACACCTTTAAAAATCTACAACACTGAATAGTTATTTTGAAGAAAGCAACGTTCTTACCTGTACATTTAGCAAACATCTACAGGATTTGTATAGTAGCAATAACAAAATGCTACTGAGTGAAATCAAGGAAGACCTTAAAAAGTAAAAAGGCATACAATGTTCATGGATTAGAAGCCTCAGTGTAGCGGCAGTGTAAATCTTCCTGAACTACTCTATATACTTCATACAATTTGAGTCACAATAGCAGCAAGATATTTCAAAGATATAGACAGACTTATTCTAAATTTTATGTGAAGAGGCTGGAGTTCTAAAGTAGCTAACACAACCCTGACAACAAAGAATGCTGTGACCGAAATGACCTGGCATGAAGGCTTGCTACATACACTCAATGGCATGTGGTATTGGTGAATGAATCTAAACATCAAGTAATGGAGCAGAATCGAGGACAGAGACAAGCCCAAACAAATATACACATGTGCTTAGCAAAAATGCAGAACCACCCCAGTAGAGAAACAGCTCTTGAATGCCTGCTGCTGGAACAGTCAGTCATTCCCAGAAAAGACAACAAACTATACATGTAAACCTCAGTGCTTCTAAAGAAAATAAACTCAAACTTATCAGATATTAAACTGTAAAACCATTAGGCTGACACAGATGAGACTCTTAAAGATCTAGGGTCCAAGCAAAGATTTCTTTACACCAGAGCATGATTCATAGAAAGAAAAAAAAGTCAGTGTCATATTTTTCAGTTCAAAGCCACTGTTCTTTGAAAGCCAGCCTGAGAAGATGAAAGATAACTACAGACCAAGAGAGATGTTGGCAAACTGTAGATCCAGCAAAGGACTACTGAACCCATGGAAAACATCCTACAAATCTAATACAAGTTAGACAATCAGGTGAGAAAATGGGCAAAGGATACATAAGTCAGATCTTTTATAGACAAGGGTCCATGAAGGCAAACAAATGGCAAGATGTTACATGTGATGAACCATTACAGAAGTGCAAATTGAGCCATAATGAAATTTTCCTACATGCCAATGAGGATAGCTAAAGGAAAAAAACAGAGACTGAAAAGATGGCTCCCTCCGTGGGTTAAGAGCACGTGCTGCTCTTCCAGAGGACTTGAGTTTGGTTCCAGCACCCATGCTGGGCAGCTCACAAGCACTT
The DNA here is from genome assembly GCF_004664715.2 of Peromyscus leucopus. NCBI lineage: Eukaryota > Metazoa > Chordata > Mammalia > Rodentia > Cricetidae > Peromyscus > Peromyscus leucopus. Next base: position 115,006,175 of record NC_051065.1, read on the forward strand.
GTAACTCCAGGGATCCAGTGCCTTCTTCTGATCTGTGCAAACACTGTACTCATATGCACAAACCCCCACACCTATATACACATAACTAAAAAGAAAACTCTAACAATAGAAAAAGAAAATAGAACAAGTTACATTTGCTAAAATAGTTAAAAAGGAAAAAAAATTAAAGACAAAAGTGAGGGCACTACTAAATGTTAGAGAAATTGTGAAAAAACTGAGTTATTTGAACAATTCTGGTGTGAACATAAAGTGTACAGTTGCTATGGGAAATAGTTCTTCAGTTTACGAGAACATTAAATCTGCAGTGACCATAGGGTGCAGCCATTCCAGTCCTGGGTTTTTTCCCACAAAAATAAACTTATATTCATACGAAAACCTGTAGACAAATGTTTATAGCATCAGTACCTGTAATAGCCCCAAACTGTAATAATCTCAGATTTCTTTCAACAGGTTAAATCAACTATGATGTAACCCATGAGGTGCATATAGCATGAAACATTCCTTATTTGTTAGGGTCACGTGATGAACGTGTACATTAATTGGGGGATCTCCAAGGAATGAAGTCGGGTGAAAAAGGTGAACAAGTCCAGGGGCCTGGAGAGGTAATTGCTTGGTTAACAGCACTCACTGCTTGCATAGGAACCAAATCCACTTCCAAACTCACATGGGAGATGGTAACTCTTACTCCATTTCCAAGGGGCCCAACACTCTGTGGCTTCCACAGACACCTACAGGTGGGTTATAGTGCACATAAGCTCACCAAACCATACACACATACACATAAATAAAAGTAATGAATGAATCTTTTTTTAAAAGAGGAAAAGTTCAGTTCAAAGGTTACCTTATATAGGGTTGCATTTTTTGCAATGAAAACTTTTTAGAAGTAAGGGCCCAAGTTCCAGGAACTGGGCACTGTAGGTGAGGAAGGATACAGCTTCATGAGAAAATAGAAAGGGAACTTATGGTGTTGAACTGTTCAAGATCTTGACTGTGACCATAGATTCATGAATCCAAACAGCTACTAACATATTAACTCTATACAATGTCTATGCTGCATACAAACAGGGCACTTGCAACTGAGGAAGTCTGGACAGGAACAGTGGGTCTGAGCATGGTTGCTATCACAGTTTGTAATATTTTAGTACAGGTTTCCAAACTGTATCTGTTTGGAAAGACTGAGCCAAAGGCACTAGGTAGCTCCCAGAAGTTCTTAAAGCCACAGGGGAGGAACTGGGGAGGTACCCAGTTTGCATGTAAACACTGGCCTTGTAAGCGTGAGGACATGAGTTTGATCTTCAGACACTCCTCCCCACACTCAAAAGCTGGGCTTGGTGGTGTGTCCTCTTGTAATCCCAAAACTGGAGAGCAGAGACAGGTGAATCCCCAAGATAGCTGACCAGCCAGCCTAGCCTGTTTGGCGAGTTTCAGGTCAGCAAAAGTACTGTCTCCAGAGATGGCATCTGAGGAATGACAGCTGAGTTGTTCTGGGACCTCCATACACTTTTGCTTACACAAACATAACTCACATGCGTGCGCACAACACACTGGTGAATCTGTAATGATCTCAAAACAAAAGAAGGTGACTTGAAAAATTAAGAGCTGACAATATCCCATGTAAGTGTGGATTGAGGAACTGAAAATGAAGATAATTAAAGGGTCTTTGATAAAGAAAGGACCAATAAGAAATGTCATCATAAAGGTCATTGTGACTATGTATGTATCAGCAGAGATTTAATCACTGTGTGGCAGAACTCTGGGCTGGGTACTATGTGTTCTATTGCTAAACATCCAAACACAAACCATCTTTCCTTGCGCAAGAACATCACCTCCTTCCACTTGTATGCTCGGGGACAAATTGAAACGGAAGCCTTTTCCCTTCCTTCTGATTCTGATAAGAAATTTTTATGTTTGGACTTCTACCTAAAATTTCAACTGATCCGTGGATCTGGACTTAGGAGGGAATGTCATTCTTCTGTGGTAAAATTGATCTTGCTAATATCTGTTGGCAGGTAGATATTAGATAGTGACTGTTTTAGTTTTTTTTTTTTTTTACATTTTTAAAGTTGTGTGTGTGTATGTGTGTACATATTTGTGTACATTGGCACACCACAGTGCAGGTATATCTATCCACAGCCATCTACAAGCATATACTATCCTCTAGAATAGGTTAACCTACATTTCCCATCCCTCACCTCTGGAAGATGGCATGCTAACACAGGTGTGCTGAGAAATAACAATTATAATACTAACTCCTGTCTAGTCACTGTGTGTGTGTGTGTGTGTGTGTGTGTGTGTGTAGACAGAGACAGAGAGTGTGTGTATTTAGATATATGCATACCCCAACACACACGTGGCTGTCAGAAGACAATTTCAAGTACTTGTCCCCACCTTCCCCCTTGTTTGAGACAGGGTCTTCTTGCTCTCTGCTGCATGCCTCAGGCTAGCTTGGCTGTCAAGGAATTGAGATGTGGGTTATAGAGGTTTCTGAGAAGTACAAAGAACAAGTCCAAGTTCTGTTAGAGGAATTACAAGAGGCATCTGTAAGTTGAGCTAAGTGAACAAAGATGAAGGAAGTAGATGAGCTGTGAGAGGAGGTGGAGGTAGGGATGTCAATTAGGCATCTGGGTCATTGACTGTGTGACCTCAGTGTGGTCAGCCACTGGAGGGTACTGAGCACGTGGATTTAGCCTCTCTCTTTTGAGAATCATTCTGGTAGTTGAATTAGGCATGCATGAAAGAGGACAGTGGTCAAATTCGGAAATGCAGGCATGGGGTTCCTGAAATAGCCCTGGCAAGCAATAGTATGGCCATGGAGCTCGAAGGCAGGTCAGATTCTCAATATATTTCAGAGTGATTTCATAGGGTTTATCCCACAGGGTGTGAAAGTCAGGAAGATGGTAAGGGAAGTACAAGGCTTTGGAAGCCTAAAGTTTCAATACATTCAGCAAATATTACTGTACATTTCTTAGAGTTTACGAGGCAAAATAGCTGAGGCCTGAGGAAAAAATAAAATAAATAAGACAAATAAATAAGGAGGCAGAAGGAGAAAGTCCCAGCCTTGCCCACATGCACTAACAAACATAGAAGTCAGCTTGGTCCTCCAAAGGCCAACTGGGTTTGTCACACATCACCCAGCAGCCCCTGGTACTTGCAGACACCTTTCAGGCCTACAGTCCGACTTACCCACTACCCAGACTGACCTGTCCAGTGTTGGTTTCCAGTGACTCCTTGTTAACTAGAACTTTCTGAGTCTGCTTCTGCCAAGACCAATAAATAACCAGCTGCAAAACATTATGTTAATGTTACAGGTGTTCCTTGATGGCAACACCTTGCAAATTAAACCACTGATACATTCATTCAGCCAGAAAATGTTTATTGAGTACCTACTGTATGCCAGACACATTACTGAACAATGGTAATAAAAGCAATGTCCAGGTTCAAAATCCTTGCATTAATAGAGAGAAAATACTGGAAAATAAGCAAAATATAGAAAATGTTGCATAATAAAGGATGAGAAGGAAAACATGAACTCAAGAAGGGGAAGAGGATGAGGGTGATAGTTTTAATTTTATATAAATTGCATCTTGGACACTCGAGGCATCATAAACTAGTATTCTACTTTTAAAATGATAAATGTGGTGCAAATACGAAAGTCTTCCTCACTTGAAGTTAAAACATTTGCCTCCAGAGAAGGTTAACAGGGAATGTTAATTCTCCCCTCTCCAGATCTCTTTCTTTAAAAGGAACTGTCTTCTATATTAAAACACGAGGACAGTAGCCTTTGGAAAGGATGTGCACTCTAATTAAAATGGAGAGATTAGCCGCCCCAGAATATTTGCCAAGCCTAGGAAGGTAATTTAATGAAGTGTATACAATTTTATCTGGCTTTAATTTTTAATGAGATAATTTATAATGTGTGCCTATTTCTCTCCTATACCTGCATTGGCCGAATGGTGAACCTGTTTACAAGGCCCAGAGTGGAACTGGGTTTGGGACCATTGGTCAGTACTAGAGCATCATGCTGCCTTTCAGACTGCTTTAGCTTTAGTAGGTTGGTGCCCAGTTTGAGACTCTGAAGGTAGTACGGTTCTGAAAAGGAAAAATTGTATTAAGGTTGGTTAGTCCCTTGGTTGGTTACTCCTTTTGTTGATTAGTCCCTAGTTGGTTAGTCCCTTTGTTGGTTAGTCCTTTTGTTGGTTAGTCCCTTTGTTGATTAGTCCCTAGCTCATTATTCCTTTTATTAGATAGTCTCTTTGTTGTTTCCTGCATCTAACCCATATATATTCACAGTACATTGGTATCCAAGGCCTTGCATGTTCGAATAAAAGATAGTATAGTTTATATGATAGTAAGCACCATGTGATGTGAACTGTGCCACAAAAATTATAGAATATTAATTACCATTTGGATTTTCCATTTCTTTCACACACACATCATGGATGGGTTTTCTGGTCAACTGAGAGCAGGCATGGATTGGTATCTTCAACTTACAAAGTAGAATGGGAAAGGCAGCATAGTATTAAGACTTTTTTTCAATATATATTTTACTTACATGTAGAAATTACACAATTCCACATTGCATACACCATTCACTGATCAAATCCAATTTTCATTTAGCCCTATCCTTTCTATTAATAACCGTGACACTATTACAGCTTCAAGTAGAGGAACTCTTGCTTCTGCATGTGAAATAGATTTCAGCCCTGTTTTTCTGGTTAACTTGCTTCACATAATATGAAGACTCCAGTTGATTTTGCTGCAAATGACAGGATTCTGTGAGTGTGCCTAGGCCACGTGGTCTTTATTAATTTCTCTGTAGAGGAGCACTCTGGCCAGCTCTTCATCCCGGCCCAATAAACACAAGCATCCAGGTATCTTCTTAGTATATTGTTTCCTTTGCTTTGACTATCCGTTGGTGTGGTGTGTCTGTGCTGCATTGTTAAGGAGCAATTGTACCTGATAAGACACATTGCTGTCATCCGCATATGAAAACTGGCTTTTCTCCATGCTCTCACCAGCATGCTTGTTTTGTTTGAGTCTCCTAAGTACAGTGATACTGCATTAATTTCTCCTAGAATGACTATTCACCCGGATAGGGCACCCATGACAGATCAGGGAAATGATTCAATCCAGGGCCAGCTTGTGAGCCAATGAGTTTACTTAAAGAAGCATTGCTAAGTCACAGGAGCATGAGTGAGGCCTGATCAGCTGCAGCATGGAGAAGTCGCATCCCAGAACGAGTGACTACCTCCCAAAAGCTGAACACGTGGAGTCCCCGCTTCAGTTAGCAGTCTCTCCCCTGCATGCTTCAGTGTTCAGTATCTCCCAAGACCACAGGCAGTGGAACAAAACTGCATACATCTAGCAGGGCCTGTGGGAGGAGGGGAGGGACTAGCATCTCAGCTGAGGGCCCAGTGACTCTTCCCACACCCTCCTCCTATAAGGGAGCATCTACTGGGTCTTCCACAGGTAGCCACAGCCACTCTGATTAAGACAGTAACAGCCATGCAATGCCCAGAGGACAGGGTTCCACGGCTAATATAGTTTCAATTTACATTTTCCTGATGGTTAATGAATGGGAATTTTTATTTGCATGTATTTATTGGCCATTTGTATTTCTTCCTCAAAGTCAGGTCAGCTCAGATCACTTGCTATTTTATTTTTCACTACATTACTTATCTTTTAGCCATTTTTTCACAGCGTGATGGATTCTGGATATTAATCTCCTGTCTGATGAAGTTACAAACACCTTATCTACTTCTGAGGGTTGTCTGTTATTCCACGGCCCGTTTCCTTTGCTGTACAGAAGGTCCTTTTAGTACGATGTAATCCCATTTGTCAACTTTGTTTTGGTTTCCTGTAGTGAGTGTGTGTGTGTGTGTGTGTGTGTGTGTGTGTGTGTGTGTGTGTGTGTGTGTGTGTGTGTGTGCGTGCAGATAATTATTATTTGGGATAGTATCTTAAAGTATTTCTGGTAAGTTTTCACCAACCTAAATCTTGCATTTGTGTTTTGGGTCCACTTTGGGTTGACTTTTGTACAGGGTAAGAGATCAGGCTTGAATTCCTAATCTGCATGTGCCTATCCAGATTTCTCAGCATCCCTTGCTGAAGTAGCTGCCTTTTCCTAATTATTTTTTGGAGGGGCAACTTTGACTCCCTAGGAAGAGTTTGTTCTGGACACCTCTCTCCGCTGATCTTCCTGTTTGCTTTGGCTCTCATGCTTTCTTGGTTACTGTGGCTCCACTGTGGGAACAGAGGTCAGGAGTTTTTATTTTGATGCCAACAGGTCTGATGGTTGTGTTCAAGATTTCTTTGGCCATTGGGAGGGGATTGGATCAATAATCGTATTCATATGAATTTTAGGGTTTTTTTTTTCTCATTCTGTAAAGAACGCCACTAGTATTTCCACAGGGATTTCACTGGGTTTCCTTGGGTAGTTGGGGTGTTTTATCAGCATTCATTGTCCACCTCATGAGCACAGGAGGTCATCCCCTCATCAGCATTCTGTAGTTTTCACTTTAGATAGAAGGTTTTTACTCGTGTGGTCCAGTTTATACCTAGGTGTTTGCATTTGCTTGTAGATAAGTGAATAGGTGTTTGCTTTTGTTTGTAGATAAGTGAATAAAGTTGCTTTCATGCCTTCCTTCCCTGCAGATCCATTAGTGCTATGTGCAGAAGGTAACTAACTTTTGTATTTTCATTATGTTATTGTTACTTTAATAAATTAATTTATCAATCCAAGTATTCTTTCAGTGGATCCTTTAAAATGTACGTGGAGGTGGAAGGTATCTGTAATCAAGATTATGTCTTCTATTCCTTTTCCTTGTCTGATTGCTCTGGTAAAGACTTGAGTGATATATTGAATAAAAAAAGGAGAGTCCTGAGATGGGAACATGAGGGTTTTTGAGCAGGGAGCTGACCAAACATAAATAATAGCTTCCTTCTCAAGATGGTCCTAGCTCCGACATGCCAGAGGTGATCTGAAATCCTGTGAGGACTGTGAAACTTGCTAGTTGAATTAGTTGCTGTTCTTGTTGCTGGGGCAAAACACCCAACAAAATTAAATTAAGGAAGGGTTTGCTTTAGCTCCGAATTAGAGGGAGTTCGGCCCATCGTGGTTGGGAAGGGACAGTGGTAATAACTTGAGGCAGCTAGTACATCATGTCCAATGACAGAAAGCAGAGAGATGAGTATTGATTCTCCTATCACTTCTTTCTTTCTAAACAAGGTGGCACCCCAGTGTGCGTGGTGGTACAGCCCACATTTAGGACAAGTCTTCCCACTTCAATGAACCCACTTGAGAAATTGCTCACAGATATATATGCCCAGAAGTTCACCTTCGATTGACTCTGTACCCTGTCAAGTTGACAAATCAATATTAACTGCCACATCTGTGCTGGTAGAATTCTCTGGAACTCTTTCACGCCATCCTGGCAGATCTGCTCCTTCTCCAGCTGTGGGACTGCAGTGGAAGATTCTCTGGGGTTACTGAAGGGCCAAGCCTCTGCTCCAGGATTCACTCACCTGACAATGCCAGCATACACCAAGTTCCTTTGGTTTTTCCTGGAGTGTTGGGTATCTTTATTCAGCCTTCTTCCAGAGAAGATTTAAACACTGTGTAGGACTGATTCCCTCTGTAACCTTTTCCCAAAGCTGGTCCTCATGGAATCATGGGGCAATGCAGATCATCCTGGGTCCCAAAATAAACAGCAGTAGCTGAGGACTAGAGTGGACATATAGCATAAGAGTTTTCAAAGTCTTGCTCTGTTAGAGGAATTTTGATAACTGCATCATACATAAGTGTGCTGACAAACTGGAGGGCTAGCCTCAGTGCGCCCCCCCCCCACACACACACCCCAAGTCAGTGATTTCATCTTCAGCCTAATTGTTGCTCCCTTGTTGTCTCCAGATCAGGAGCTAGGATTGCACTTGGTTGTTAGAATCCAAGTTACAGTGTAGACTGGGAAGATTTCCACTTGTAGCTTTAACCCCTGTGTGGATGGAAATGACCTTGTTCTTGCTTTTAAAGCTATGTGGGCACACAGCCAACAAAAGATGAAGATCTTTGTAAAAATAGCATTAACTAAATGGAGTTGCTAAAGTGAAAATCATTAAATATTGACCGATTCTCTGGGTGGTTGCGTTCGTTCTGTCATGTTTTACTGTCTGAGCAGGCCCACGTAAGCTCAGTCATGGTGGGAGCCCAGGTCAGCGAGATGGTGTCTAGTGCGTCTCAAGGATTCTCAGTGTGTTCTACAGGAATTGGCTAAGGTAACGTCACCATGTTCCCTCAGCAGCGCTGTGGCTCCACTTGTCTTCTGTCTCGTCTGAATGTCACCCCCACTGTTGCTAAGTCAGCCACTGAGTTCAGATACTACTTTTGCCTGTTTAGGTGACTTGGGCTGCAGACATTTAAATATTTGTATGGGACACAATGATCAGCTCAGCAATTTGGGAGTGACATCGTTCAACTGAAACCTACGATGAGGCATTTCTGCCAAGAGAGCATGTGATTGGCTCTAGGATGGCTCCAAAGGGGCTTGCACCACAGGTTTGGACCTCAAGGGAATGACGTTATTAGGCAGTAGTGGAAATGTCAGGAGATCGGACCCAGTTGGAAGTCAGTCACTGGTAGTAATATCCCTTCAGAGGACACATTTCATCATTTGCCTCCTTGTCCCTGTCCATGTCTCTCACTGCTCTTGGTCATGAAATGAACACTTTTCTACCATTCTATCCTTCTGCCTTGCTGTGGGACCAAAATCAACGGAGCCCATTGTCTTGGGGTGTCCATTGCTGTGAAGAGACACCATGATCACGGCAACTCTTAGAAAGAAAACATTTCATTGGAGTGTCTCACTTACAAGTTCAGAGATTCAGTCCATATCATCATTGTGGGGAGCATGGTGGTGGGCATGCAGACATGGTGCTGGTTACATTTGCATCAGAAGGCTACAGGAAGTGGACTCAGTGTCACACTGAGGGAAGCTTGAGCAAAAGAAATGTCAAAGTCCACAGTGGCACACTTCCTCCGACAAGGCCATCTCTACTCCAGCAAAGACACACCTCCCAATAGTGCCATTCGTTTTGAGTTTACAGGGGCCAATGACATTCAAACTACCATACTCGTCAAGCAACACCTCTGAAATCTGGAGTCAAGATACATTTCCTTCCTGTAATTAGTTTTCTTAGGTATTTTGTCCCGGTGAAAAAAAGGTAACAACACAGTAAGGAAGGCGTGGTTTCTTCTCCATTTAAAAGATAGTCTTGAACATTTGATGGAGTGAAGTGGAATCTCCTTCTGTAAAAACATGGCTGCTACAGACGGGTATGCCAAAAAAAAAAAAATGTTTAATGTTGCTGCAACACCGTCACAGCTGACAAAAAATTAACAACAATCCCTTAAGATCTCCTAATTGTAAGTTCATGTTCACATTTTTCTTTCTTTTAAAAAAAATTTTTTTAGATTTGTTTATTTTATTTGATGTGTGAGAGTGTTCTTCCTGCATGTAACTATGTGTCTAGTACATGTCTGCTGGCCACAAAGGTCAGGATGTATTGCATTCCCTGGAAGTAGAGTTACAGTTGTGAGCTGCCACGTGGGTGCTGGGAATCGAACCCAGGTTCCCTGCAAGAGCAAGTGCTCTCAACTGCTGAGCCATCTCTCCAGCCCCCACACCTTTTCTTTCTTGTCTCCATGTCTCTCGGCATTTGGTTTGTGGGAGTCAGAATCCAAATGAGGGCCGTGGCATTTGGCAGATTGCCCGTATCCTGGATCTGACTGATTATTTTCTCACGCTATTATTTTATTTATTCCTCTATCTGCCTAATTTCCTGTGGGCAGCCTGTCAAACCCAGAGACTTGGTTGATTTTTTTTTTCATTCAAGATCTTTCCAGGTAGGGCTGTGTGTCTCTTCTTACATTACAGCAGGACACGCGTGGTTTGTGGTTATTCCTCTTTCAGTGATGTTAAGACTGATCAAGAGTGCTGTTGACTGAAATGGATAGTAGGATCTGGGTTGCTAAAGATATTCCTGCCTAGCTAGTGGCTCAATTTCATGGGCAGTTTTGGCTATCTGTCTAGGGGGAGGTCAGATTACAGTTGCTGATGAACAGCCACACTAAACCTCCTGACTACACACAGGAAGCATGGACGTTTTGGTTTTTATCAGAACCATGTAAAACTCTGCATTGGTGATGACATTTTGTATTTCATCGTAGATGCAGTGGATCTGGAAGGTGAGACCACTGTATACAAGCTGTCCCGTCATCCCATCACTAACATGGACTTAACCTCTGAAAGCAGATTGAAATGTGGGGCAAGTTCAGGCAAGGCCAGAATGAAATCATATACTTTGAAGAACCTGTGTTATATAGGAAGTTGTTGAACTCTGCACTTTTTAGACTCTAGTTTGAGAAAAATGACATTTGAAGCTTTGTGCCAAGTCCACGTGACTTAAAGATCCTAAAAACAAAACCCGGGTAAAGGAAAAGTAAATAAACAACGTAACAGCTGCCTGTAGCAGCCATTGCCTGCGAGAGTCTAGGGGCTTCGGGGATGTCAGCAAAGTCTATGAAGATGAAATTGAAATCATCTGGTGTTCCCACCCAGATCAGTTTCAGGAAAACCTTGAAGTAGCCCAGTCCAGCCATCAGAATAAATTTGTAAGAATTCCACTAGAGAGTATCTAAATGCCTGACCACAGTTTCTCATCAACAGTGCTGCTGACACAGCTCCTGAACATCACTGTTTATGGGAGGGGAGGAGCCTGGGCTATGCACACGAGGACGTCACTAGCATACGTGGCCTCCACGCACTAGATGCCAGTAGCAAAATTCTCCAATTTGTGCACACCAGAGATGTAGCCAGACTTGACCAAATGCCTGTGGGAGGAAGGGAGAAGTCAGTCTCAGCATAGGCAGCAGGACTTGGCAAAACTCTTTCTCAAACTGCCCAGACCTGACTTTCTCCCAATTTCAGTCCCGAGTGGAATCATGACAGAGACAGGTACCAGGAGCCTGCCCATAGAAACACTGGAAAGATGAGACTCTGAAGTCATAATCCCAGGGGATAATTTCAGACCTCCTAGTGGAAGATCTTCTCTACTGGAAGATGGATCTACTGCAAATTTGGGGTGTCTCTTCCTGGGACCCATGCATGCTGAAGAAGTGCAGCCTGGGTCCCATTCTCTGCCTGATGAGGACAGTTTGGCAACAGTCACCATGGTGACCATCATGCTTCCTTTTAGCCATCATGACTGAGTCACACAGGTGTGACCCAGAGCCAGTCAGTGGTGGCCGTTGATTACTAAGTGACATCTGAAGCCAGAGGTAAAAATCAACTAACTGGAAGCAAAGGGAGCTAGAGAAAGCACTGGAGATTTCCTCCAGCCTTATTAACTTCTGACTCTGTGATTCGAGTCTGGGCATCTCATATAATTGCCAATTATCCACTTATAGAGCCTCTGTCCTTTTTTGGTTGGACTATTTTCATGAAGCAAAGTATCTTCAAGGTTTACCAAATTGCAGTGTGTGTTGGCAGTTCCTTCCTTTGAGCCCGAATAAACATTTCCTTGTTTGCCCAGATGACATTTTCTTTGTCCTTTCTTGTATCAGTAAGAATTGGGTTTCCACCTCTTGACTCCCAGGGAGTCACACTGCTATGAATATGATTGGAGAAATACCCATCCAGTTCTCTGCCTTTGCTTTTTCTAGGTACCCACACTGAAGAGCAAACCCACTGGATCATAGGATTAATCAATACTCAGTTCTCCAAGAAAGCCTCCGTGCGGCTTGCTGCGGCAGCTGTGCCCTGTTCCATTCCCACCAATGATACCTAACAGGTCCAAATTCACCACTCATCACCAGCACTTGCTTTCTGGTGTCGGAGGGTTCCATTGCGTTTAAAATAATAGCCATCCTAATGGGCATGATGTGGTGTCTCTCAGGTCTGACTTGCAGTTTCCTGGTTAGTAGAGTTGGAGCATCTTTTCATGTGTTGGTTGGCCATCCGTATGTCCTCCTTGGTGATATGACTAGTTAAGTTTTTGTTATGTGTTTTGAGTCATGAGCTATCTTAACTCTATGAATTTTTTTCTGAGTGGTTTTGGACAAGGTTGTGTGTTTTGTTGTTGTTGTTTGTTTCTTTTATTTAATTATTTTATGTGTATGGATGTTTTCTTCTCTGCATGTATGTCTGTGTACCATGTGTGTGCGGTGCCCATGGAGGCCAGTAGAAGGCATTGAGTTCCCCTGGAACTGGAGTTACAGGTGGTTCTGAGCTACCATGTGGTTGCTGGGAATTGAACCTGGGTCCTCTAGAGGAGCAGCCAGTGCTCTCAAGCTCTGAGTGGGCTCTCCAGCCTTTGTCTTTGTTGTTGTTTTACTGTTTTTGGCTACAGCAATCATGGTTGGTGAATTAATATTTTAATTTTTGTTTGTTTTTTAAAATCTTACTGAGCTACAATTTCCTCAACCGCAAAATGATAAGAGAAAACTGAAAGGAGGGTAAATGAAATTACTTCCTGTGTGGAATACAATGGATCTGTTATTTCTTGTGTTCTAAGGGGATTTGATTGCTCTGCTGTCAATCCATCTGAAGACACAGGGGTGTTAGTCACAGCAAAATTAATGAAATGCTGCCATTACAGATACACAGCTTCCAAATGGCCCAAGTGATAGAAGAGCTCGTCTTTGCTACCCCTTGACAAAGGTATTTGCTCTACTTCTCACTTAAAAAGGAAACAAAACCAAAAGAGTAACAGTCAGGAGCTGAACTACCTTTTGTCAGAGGTTTGAGATCAGGGGGACAACAAGAGAGCATGCCACAGGGAGTTGACTCTAAGGCCCCAAGCAAATACCAAATGCACACTTCATGTTTATTTATTTGTTTGTTTGTTTGTTTGTTTTATTCTATGTGTCTTTCACATCATGTATCTTGATCCCAACTTCAAATCCACCCTCCACCCCTGCACCCCCTGCAGTAAAATAAATTCAAGAGAAAAAAGGAAGAAAATAAAATTAGTAAAATAAAAAAAGGGAAGGAACTAAAAATCGCATCATGGAAACTGCAGTACTACCCAACAAGTCACACTGTGTACCCCTTTGTCCATACATCTCTACTTGCAAGTGTCCACTGCAAGGAATCGTTGATCTGGTTTGAGGCCCCTGGTCTCCACTACACATTCTTGATTCTGGGCAACCACTAGAACTCTTCCTGCTGCTGCCCTGTGTTGTGGAGATCCTGCAGCTTTGGGTCTGTGGGTCAGGTCCCTTCATACGCTCCCACAGATCATAGATGGGGTGGATGTTGGGGCAGGCCAAGTCTGGGTCTGGGCCTGGGCAGCTGCAGGGTTGGTCCACCAGACAGGAAATGGGGACAGCTCTCCCCCGGTCACAGTTTCAGGGCTGGCTCTCCTATATATGTGGTAACAGTGTTGGCTCAACTGTGCTGCCCTGGTGAGGTGCAGGGCCTGCTCTCCTGAATGTCGTAGCTGGTGGGGGTCACAGATGGCTCTCTCATACTTATGACCACAAGGCCAGCTCTCTCACCTGCCCCAGGTGTTGATGGTCAGTGGGGGAGTGTAGTCAGAAGTTTTCTCTGGTCCCACCAGCCCTGCAGTCACTTATATAATAGTCACTCAGAAGCTTATATTAATTATAACTGCTTGGCCATTAGCTCAGGCTTATTACCGACTAGCTCTTGCACTTAAATTAACCCATAATTTTTATTTATGTTTAGCCATGTGGCTTTGTACCTTTTCTCAGCTTTGTCTTGTCATTTTGTTTCCTCTGTGTCTGGATGCTGACTCCTGACTCAGTCTTCCTCTTCCCAGAATTCTCCTTGTCTAATTATCCCACCTATACTTTTTGCCTGGCTACTGGCAAATCAGCATTTTATTTATTAACCAATCAGAGCAACACACATTTATAGCATACAGAATGACATTCCACAGCAGTTCCCATTTTCAATCTAATCAAAAAGGAAGGTTTTAACTTTAACATAGTAAAATTACGTATAATAGAACAGTCATCAAGCAAGAATTACAGTTACAATATCTAGTCTATTTGTATTTTGTAAATTCAAAGAAAATATTCTATTAATCTTACATTTGTGAGTCTAAAGTTTCATATCTAATTTATCTTTTATCATAACCAAGGAAAATTACAACTATCTAGTCTTCAGCTACATCAAAGACACCAGAAGGACATATTACCTAAGTAAATAGGAAGTATATTGTAAGCAACTTCCAAAATTCTGGAAATGACAGAGACAGCTGGCTGCCTAAACAGTCACCCAAAGTTCCTCTGTAATGTTGGGGCATCCATCTTCAGTCTATAGGCCTAGAGCCTCTCAATCGCTTCTCCCTGTGTCATGTAGAATGTCTGGCAGTTTCTTCTGCAAAGCAGGAACCTGAAGGACAATCTCGCCTTGCAAAGTTTAGTGGTCACCTTCCTATGGGTTCTGCACATCCAGTTGACATAACATTTTGTCAAGCAGTTGACGCAAGAGCACTTTTTTGCCCAGTGGCTAACTTTTGCCGCAAAGAAACCAAACTCCATAATGAGTTTCTTCAATGCCTATCTCCTCCTTGAAATAATTGGTACTGCCAGGAGCAGATGTGTCTCACTGTCCAGAATTGTTCAAATTCTTTTTTTTTTTTAGTGGCCAATTAATTTAATAACTTTTCAAAAACAGAGTTAATATGCATTTGTATGTATGTTTACACACACATCCGTCAACCTTCTGCAGAAGGAGACTCCTGGGACACCACAATGACTATTATAGGCACAGTTGGTGCTTCCAAAGGCTGCCACGCTGTTTAGACTTCTGGGTGCATTCCGCAGTGCCCGTGTCTGGGAAGCCCCACAGGCAGCAGTGGCTTTGGTTCATGTCCACCTGCACGATGCAGACACCACTTCGGTTGAGCAAGTTCACATATCCAGGTGTCTGTAGAGCCTATGACTTTTCTCTTTTTTATTTTGGTTGCCATGTTTTTTCCAGGGCTTCCCAGCCACATGGTTCTCAGCGCTCACAGCAGCTGCACTCAGCAGGCCACTCCCGGGCTTGTAGCCCATCACAGCCTAGACCCCTTTGGTCAGCGCTCTGACGTTCTCCTGATGGAAAAAGGCTTTATCGACTCCATTTTCAATCTGTTTGGCTTTTTGGTTTCTGCCCGGCTGGAGTTGTATTTCTTCAGCTTTTGTTTTGTTCTCTAGGAGTTGCTGATGTTGACTCTGGAAGGCCACAGGATCTCTTCCAGGAGGAGGGTGGCAGTACAGTAGTTTACCTTTGACATAGTTCTTTAGGATGTAACGAGCAGAGCAAGGCTGGTCTGGTTGTCCATGTGCCGTCATGAATCCTCACATGCATCCATAAGCCGTCAACAGCTCTTCTGAGGTTGAGGGTCGGTAGGGGTCTTCATCTTCTCCAGGCTTTATAATGTTAATACCATAGGTAGCTTCCAAAACATGGCGTGGGATATTCTGGCAAACTAGTGATACAGGGGGAACGTGATCTCTCATCTGGTCAATTGGGAGGATCCCATTGCAAATCATCTCTGCTTTGGTAGACACAAAGGATGGCATCACCAGGCCCGGGCAGTCACACAGGCAGAGGCTAGGCTCCTCATACAGAGTCTGGAAATGCTTGGTGTGGCCATGTGTGGCAGACACAGACACTTTCTTGTTGCCCATGATAGTGTTGATGGTTGAGCTCTTACCAACATTAGGGTAGCCCACCAGCCCGACAATTAGCTGTCCACCTTTCACCTTCTTCCCAGTGTGGAGCTTCTTCAAGAGCTCTAGCAATTCCTGCTTGGACAACAGGTGGCTACGATTGTTCATGGGCTGGCTTTCTGGAATTGTTCTGTTCTGAGCCTCAGAATCGACGGGACAGTGTTCCTTCCAGTCCTGACCACAGTCCCCCTCCTCAGGGCTGCTGTCTTCTTCCGAACATGTCTGCCAGTCCTCCCCCTCCTCCTCCTCCTCCTCCTGACAGTCCTCATACTCACTGTCGTCTTCGTCACTTGCAGACCCCTCACTAAGTGAGAGCAAATCTCTGAGCAAATCTCTGCATGGAGTTTCATTCTCATCCAAACTCGAGTTTTCAGACTCAGCTCTGCTGGCTTCTCCAGCAACACTGTTGCCTTGGTCCTTAGAGTGAATGGTTTCTGCCAAAGCTGCCCAGAAAATAACCTTCACACCTTCGTTTTTAAAGTACGAGGCCCAGGCAAAGCGCTGCTCAGCAGTCCACAGGTCTGCTTTGTTTATCAGAATGACATTTTCCTTAGCAGCATCTATCTCCTTCACATAACATTCCAAATCCTCACATCTAAACAGGAGTGGGTTTCGAGCATCTACTATCTGGACCACAATATCACTTCTCGCAATGACCCTCCAGAGCTGGCGCCAAAAGTCCAAATTTCGTTCAAAGGGAGTCAATATCAACTTTTGTTCCTCTTCTAGCCAGACAAGCTGGTGTCTCCATTTTAGGAAGTTATCTTTCTCTGCCTGTTTCAGTTCTTTGGGGCTCGTTTTTCTGTCCCAGTTTGGTCTCCTCCGTATACACAAGAACTGTCTGTTTTCTTCATGGAGTTTCTTAATTCTCTGGCTCTCCTCAAAAGACAGCAGTCCAGTTCTAGCCTCAGGGAGTACAAACTTGATGTTAAGCTTCTCAGCCACAAACTCAGTCCCTGCAAGTTCTGCAGTTGCAAGGAAGTCCTCAAGGGAGCTCTGTTCTGTTCACTGACTGAAGATTAAGGCGGCCCCAGTCATAGCCATCATTGAGTTCACTCATGTGCAACCAGGAGCTGGTATGACGGTGGCTGCAGCTTCGCTGAGTCTGATGCCGGATAAGTACCCGGCCCAGAGACCCGCTACCTGGCGCTCTCCTCCGGCCCATAACAACTCCACAGTGGTACGAACCTCCTCCAAATTCTTAAAACATTTTAAATGCCATGTTCTGTAGGTCTTTAAAGTGTTTAAAGATGACCTATCTATCTAAAATATATCTCTGCTTGACCTAGAAAACATACCTAATATGACTATTATTTGATTATCATGGAGGACCAATTATTAATCTGCATTTCTTAATTATCCATTACAATTTAAATGAGGTGCACAAACATTCCCTAAACTATAGTAAAAATATATATACTGTATAACAAAATTAACTTTAAATTTGTATCAATAAACTAAAACCCATAGCAACGTAAAATATTTTAAGTAAACTGTCACTCTTTAAAAGTAGATTCAATGATCTACCCTTCTTATCCTACCATATCTATATCATATGTATCTATATCAGGGGAGGGCTGATTTCCCCTGCCTATGCCACCACAGGAGAGATAAGAAATGGGGGCAGCTCTCCCATGCTCACATCTTCAGGGCTGGCTCACCCACACTTGCACAAATAGGGTTGGCTCTGTTGTGCTGCCCTGGTGAGATGCAAGGCCTGTTCTCCAAGTGTTGTAGCTGGTGGGTGTCTGGGTCAGCTCTTCCACTCTTATGACCACAAGGCCAGCTCTCTCACATGTCCCAGGCATTGATGGGGGGGCAGCTCTCCCCTGCCCATGCCGTCACAAGACCGATGGGTAACGGGGGCAGCTCTGCCATGCTCACAATTTGGGGGCTGGCTCACCCACACCAGTTCTAGTAGGGTTGGCTCTATTGTGCTGGTCTGGCAAGGTGCAGGGCCTGCTCTCCTGAGTGTTGCAGCTGGTGGGGGTCACAGATAGCTCTCTCATACTTATGATTACAAGGCCAGCTCTCCCACCTGCCCCAGGTGTTGATGGTCAGTGGGGGAGTGTAGTCAGAAGTTTTCTCTGGTCCCACCAGCCCTGCAGTCCTGCAGCCACTTATATAATAGTCACTCACAAGCTTATATTAATTATAACTGTTTGGCCATTAGCTCAGGCATATTACTGACTAGCTCTTGCACTTAAATTAACCCATAATTTTTATTTATGTTTAGCCATGTGGCTTTGTACCTTTTCTCAGCTTTGTCTTGTCATTTTGTTTCCTCTGTGTCTGGATGCTGACTCCTGACTCAGTCTTCCTCTTCCCAGAATTCTCCTTGTCTAATTATCCCACCTATACTTTTTGCCTGGCTACTGGCAAATCAGCATTTTATTTATTAACCAATCAGAGCAACACACATTTATAGCATACAGAATGACATTCCACAGCAATTCCCCTTTTCAATCTAATCAAAAAGGAAGGTTTTAACTTTAACATAGTAAAATTACATATAATAGAACAGTTATCAAGCAAGAATTACAGTTACAATATCTAGTCTATTTGTATTTTGTAAATTCAAAGAAAATATTCTATTTATCTTACATTTGTGAGTCTAAAGTTTCATATCTAATTTATCTTTTATCATAACCAAGGAAAATTATAACTATCTAGTCTTCAACTACATCAAAGACACCAGAAGGACATATTACCTAAGTAAATAGGAAGTACATTGTAAGCAACTTCCAAAATTCTGGAAATGACAGAGACAGCTGGCTGCCTAAATAGTCACCCAAAGTTCCTCTGTAATGTTGGGGCATCCATCTTCAGTCTATAGGCCTAGAGCCTCTCAATCGCTTCTCCCTGTGTCCTGTAGAATGTCTGGCAGTTTATTCTACAAAGCAGAAACCTGAAGGACCATGTCGCCTTGCAAAGTTTAGTGGTCACCTTCCTATGGGTTCTGCACATCCAGTTGACATAACATTTTGTCAAGCAGTTGACACAAGAGCACTTTTTTGCCCAGTGGCTAACTTTTGCCACAAAGAAACCAAACTCCATAATGAGTTTATTCAAAGCCTATCTCCTCCTTGAAATAATTGGTACTGCCAGGAGCAGATGTGTCTCACTGTCCAGAATTGTCCAAATTCTTAAAACATTTTAAATGCCATATTCTGTAGGTTTTTAAAGTGTTTAAAGATGACCTGTCTATCTAAAATATATCTCTGCTTGACCTTGAAAACATACCTAATATGACTATTATTTGATTATCATGGAGGACCAATTGTTAATCTGCATTTCTTAATTATCCATTACAATTTAAATGAGGTGCACAAACATTCCCTAAACTATAGTAAAAATATATATACTGTATAACAAAATTAACTTTAAATTTGTATCAATAAACTAAAACCCATAGCAACGTAAAATGTTTTAAGTAAACTGTCGCTCTTTAAAAGTAGATTCAATGATCTACCCTTCTTATCCTACCATATCTATATCATATGTATCTATATCAGGGGAGGGCTGATTTCCCCTGCCTATGCCACCACAGGAGAGATAAGAAATGGGGGCAGCTCTCCCATGCTCACATCTTCAGGGCTGGCTCACCCACACTTGCACAAATAGGGTTGGCTCTGTTGTGCTGCCCTGGTGAGATGCAAGGCCTGTTCTCCAAGTGTTGTAGCTGGTGGGTGTCTGGGTCAGCTCTTCCACTCTTATGACCACAAGGCCAGCTCTCTCACATGTCCCAGGCATTGATGGGGGGGCAGCTCTCCCCTGCCCATGCCGTCACAAGACCGATGGGTAACGGGGGCAGCTCTGCCATGCTCACAATTTGGGGGCTGGCTCACCCACACCAGTTCTAGTAGGGTTGGCTCTATTGTGCTGGTCTGGCAAGGTGCAGGGCCTGCTCTCCTGAGTGTTGCAGCTGGTGGGGGTCACAGATAGCTCTCTCATACTTATGATTACAAGGCCAGCTCTCCCACCTGCCCCAGGTGTTGATGGTCAGTGGGGAGTGTAGTCAGAAGTTTTCTCTGGTCCCGCCAGCCCTGCAGTCCTGCAGCCACTTATATAATAGTCACTCACAAGCTTATATTAATTATAACTGTTTGGCCATTAGCTCAGGCATATTACTGACTAGCTCTTGCACTTAAATTAACCCATAATTTTTATTTATGTTTAGCCATGTGGCTTTGTACCTTTTCTCAGCTTTGTCTTGTCATTTTGTTTCCTCTGTGTCTGGATGCTGACTCCTGACTCAGTCTTCCTCTTCCCAGAATTCTCCTTGTCTAATTATCCCACCTATACTTTTTGCCTGGCTACTGGCAAATCAGCATTTTATTTATTAACCAATCAGAGCAACACACATTTATAGCATACAGAATGACATTCCACAGCAATTCCCCTTTTCAATCTAATCAAAAAGGAAGGTTTTAACTTTAACATAGTAAAATTACATATAATAGAACAGTTATCAAGCAAGAATTACAGTTACAATATCTAGTCTATTTGTATTTTGTAAATTCAAAGAAAATATTCTATTTATCTTACATTTGTGAGTCTAAAGTTTCATATCTAATTTATCTTTTATCATAACCAAGGAAAATTATAACTATCTAGTCTTCAACTACATCAAAGACACCAGAAGGACATATTACCTAAGTAAATAGGAAGTACATTGTAAGCAACTTCCAAAATTCTGGAAATGACAGAGACAGCTGGCTGCCTAAATAGTCACCCAAAGTTCCTCTGTAATGTTGGGGCATCCATCTTCAGTCTATAGGCCTAGAGCCTCTCAATCGCTTCTCCCTGTGTCCTGTAGAATGTCTGGCAGTTTATTCTACAAAGCAGAAACCTGAAGGACCATGTCGCCTTGCAAAGTTTAGTGGTCACCTTCCTATGGGTTCTGCACATCCAGTTGACATAACATTTTGTCAAGCAGTTGACACAAGAGCACTTTTTTGCCCAGTGGCTAACTTTTGCCACAAAGAAACCAAACTCCATAATGAGTTTATTCAAAGCCTATCTCCTCCTTGAAATAATTGGTACTGCCAGGAGCAGATGTGTCTCACTGTCCAGAATTGTCCAAATTCTTAAAACATTTTAAATGCCATATTCTGTAGGTTTTTAAAGTGTTTAAAGATGACCTGTCTATCTAAAATATATCTCTGCTTGACCTTGAAAACATACCTAATATGACTATTATTTGATTATCATGGAGGACCAATTGTTAATCTGCATTTCTTAATTATCCATTACAATTTAAATGAGGTGCACAAACATTCCCTAAACTATAGTAAAAATATATATACTGTATAACAAAATTAACTTTAAATTTGTATCAATAAACTAAAACCCATAGCAACGTAAAATGTTTTAAGTAAACTGTCGCTCTTTAAAAGTAGATTCAATGATCTACCCTTCTTATCCTACCATATCTATATCATATGTATCTATATCAGGGGAGGGCTGATTTCCCCTGCCTATGCCACCACAGGAGAGATAAGAAATGGGGGCAGCTCTCCCATGCTCACATCTTCAGGGCTGGCTCACCCACACTTGCACAAATAGGGTTGGCTCTGTTGTGCTGCCCTGGTGAGATGCAAGGCCTGTTCTCCAAGTGTTGTAGCTGGTGGGTGTCTGGGTCAGCTCTTCCACTCTTATGACCACAAGGCCAGCTCTCTCACATGTCCCAGGCATTGATGGGGAAGGCAGCTCTCCCCTGCCCATGCCGTCACAAGTCAGATGGGTAACGGGGGCAGCTCTGCCATGCTCACAATTTGGGGGCTGGCTCATCCACACCGGTTCTAGTAGGGCTGGCTCTATTGTGCTGGTCTGGCAAGGTGCAGGGCCTGCTCTCCTGAATGTTGCAGCTGGTGGTGGTCTGGGTCAGCTCTCCTCCTTTTATGACCACAAGGCCAGCTCTCCCACCTGCCCTAGGCATTGATGGGCATCTCTCTCCAGCCCATGCTCCTATGTGGCAGATGAGGGGTGGGGCTAGGTCTCCCATGCTCATGTCCTTAGGGTTGAGCCTTGCTATTTATTAAGTTGTGCTTACAAAATTGTTATTGGCCCACTGGCTACCAATAAATTCCTAAGATATCTGTCCTTTGATCCTCCTTGTAACTAGCAGCAACTGAAAGCCAATGGCAGTCAGTGTACCCAAGCCTGAAAATGCTTCATTGGGATGCTTGTGGTACTGGATTCTCACACTGTTTCTATGACTACTTGTCCTCAATGCTCTCTGGACCGTCTTTTGCTTTCTCATCAGTTGACCCAGTAATCGGTGGCAATATCCACGGACTTCATTTCCCCATCTGTTTCAAGAACTTTCGGTGGCTGTCAAATCCTGACGAAAATCCTGGTGGGGAAACATGCAGAGACCCCAAAATAAGAGTGGTTGGGGTATGGGCACGTGCTAGGGAGGGCAGCAGGAAACTGGCATTCATGAGTGTGCAGTGTGAAGGAGCAAAGCACTATTACCAGAGAAGGATGCATCGATGCTAGACACTCCCCCAGCCTTTGCCCAAGAGGACTTTGAAATTTCCAAGCCAATTCCTCTTCCTTTCTTCTAAATAGTATAGCCTCTTCTAAGAGAGAGGGACCAAGATAACCTTCATACTAAAGCCTAAGAAAGAGAAGATGAGGGAAGAGGGGGAAAAAATTACTCATAGGCTAGGGAGTGAGGAGATTTTTGTTTGTTTGTTTGTTTCCTCCAGAATGTATTGAGGAAATCTCTGAGGAATTGCTGGGTAAGGATGAAATGTCAGAAAAGGAAAGAGAATTTTGATAAGTGTTGCTCAAATATTGGGGCTCTCTTTAATGTGCCTTTTAAAAGAATGTCTCTTTCTGCACTTGAACTGTCTTTTCAAATTTTCTTCCATAAGACTGAGCTATATGGAAATCTCAGGCAAGTTAAGACATAGCCAACATGCGTTTTATAAAAGCAGCATGGCCCAACGAGACGTCCTGAGTCAGACTGCCTTTGTGCCCTGTTTAAATGTGTTAACTGCGTGAACCAAGCTTGAGTCACCCCATCACTTTCTCTCTCTATTGTCATCTGCAGAGCAGGGAGAGCAAAATTTGCTCATAGCTAGGATTATTTCATAACTGTATGGTACATAAGAATTATTCTGTGATTGCTGTTCACATTATCTTTATGAGTGTTAGAGTTGGAAATATTATATAACTGTACTGAAGACTGCATGGTCCAGGAGTAGGACTGCCAGACAAAATACAAGATGCCTTGTTAAAACAAAATTTTAGATAACTAACAAATGCCTTTTTGGATAAGCCTGTCCCAATTATTGCATGGTGTATACTAAAAATGTATTTATAGTTTATTTACTGAATCTGGAAGCTGCAAAGAATGCTACTGTGATTCAAGCTCACGTTTTTGGGTTGTTTTTTTTTTTTTTTTTTTCCAGTGTCACATCCACAGACTTCTGCCTCTGGAGGACTGTGCAGGGCTTTAGAATGGAATGAGCATGATGTGCTTCATAGTCACCCGACAGAAATGCCCTGAGGAACCACACTGCGGTTTCCTGTGTGTATAGAACGTGTCTAATGCAATGTGAGTAAGTTACTCAAGCACTCAGTTAGGTTAATGGTATTGTCCTCCTGTTATAGCGGCGAAGACTGGGAGCCCAGAGTACTTACTAGCCAAAGACCTAACAGATGGAAGTGACAGCGTTCCAGACTCAGACACGTGCTCTACTCCAGTGACCTGTCACTTTAGGGTGTGAGTCTGTTTAATAAAATGGACTATAACAGAATGTCTGAGACTGGCTGGCTTACAAAGAACATTTGTTTAGTGTACAATTTTGGAGGCTCTGACATTGGAGAACATTTCTTTGGCAACTGCCTGGTTTTAGTGAAAGCTCTTTAGGTATTTCCAACATGGCAGAGGGCATCCATGGTAAGACAGAGCAAGCATGCCAGGGAGAAGATGCCTCTTAGAACAAAGCCACGTCCACAGTATCTCTGATCTATAACTGGACTAACCCACTCGTGTGAGCAGAGGACTGGTGGCCCACCAGCTTCTAGAAGGACCACTCTCGAATACTATTACATTAGAGTAGATGGGGTGGTCAGGAGAGCATTGTGATATGAAAGTAACAGGTGAATGTGGGGGTACAGAGCTGGGGGAGTCCAGGAGGGGGAAGAATCCACCAAAACTAAGAATGTATGCAAATGCCGTAAAGAAATCTGTAACTTTGTAAGTTAAATAAAAATGTAAAACCAATTAGAAATAATTAGCATAAAAATGACTTGAGGGAACAAGGCTTCAGAATCTAAATTTAGGGGATGCAGCCACACTACTGATGTTCCCTTCTTAGGGCAGGTTCGCCGGGGAAGGTTTATGACATATAGAAAAGGCAACCCACTGTTATCAGGGAGTCTCTAGAAAGGGGCCAGATCTATACAGGCAATTGAAGGCTATCACCTATCCTCTGCCAAGCTCAACCTTATAGACTTCCAACATGTGGAGGCTCCAATGCAGAACCAAGGCAGCTGGTGTCTATCCACCACTTGTCCCCTGGATGGCTGCCAGTACTGTACTTATGAAGGGAAGGGAGCAACCCCCTCCCCTTTATTCCCGAGGCTGACAGCCCAAGCCATGTGACCTGTATAAAATAGTGTAAAGGCCCCACATAATACTTAAGCAGTAGCTTATTCACCTCAGTTCCATCAAAGCCAGGTGTACTTTATGGATCTTTCCATATTTATTTTGAGAATAGAATCTCCCTGTTTGATAGGACTCTGCTGGTAGATCCCAAATGCAGAAATAGGTCCTGTGATCTTCTGTTCAACTCTTCCCAAATGCCACTGGCATTTTTCATTCCTGAGTATCCACTCATCCAGTTGAGGTAGTCATATCTTCAATGATCCCCGAGCATCTGGGTCCATCCACTGATGGCAGTGATTTTGCTTCTGGCTGGTGAGAGGAAATGGGCAGGCCTCTCACTCAAGAGACTAAGTGCTTACCTACAATGACCCTACCAGGCCCTGTGAAAACTGAAACTCATGATTATTTAGGCCAATGGCTCTCAACCTGTGGGTTGTGACCCTTTGGAGGAATTGAATGACTCTTTCACAGGGGTCACCTAAGACCATCTGCATATCAGATATTTACATTACAATTCATAGCAGTAGCAAAATTACAGGTATAAGGTAGCAACGAAAATAATTTTATGGTTGGGGTCACCACAACATGAGGAAATGTATTAAAGGGTGCCACCATTAGTAAGTTTGAGAACTCTGGTTTAGGCTTTTATATTTATAGGACATGAGGATACCTTCTCTCAAAAACTAGCAAATTCTGTGCAGGTTAAATATCCCCTGTCTGCAATGCTTGTAAACAGATATGTTTCCAATTTAAAAGAACTTTTGATTCTGGATTTTCAGGTTTAGAATGATCACCTTGTCTTGATTAAGTTTTCTCAAGTTGAGAAGACGCTAGAGTCATCTGAGAAGAGAAAAACCTCAATCAAGAAAATGTGCTCGCCGGGCTGTGGACAAGCCTGTGGGCATTTTTTTTTTTTTAATTAGAGGAATGGCCCAGCCCATTATGGGTGGTGCTACCCCTAGGAAGATGGTTCTTAGTGGTATAAGAAAGCAGGCTGAGCAAGATATAAGGAACAAACCAGTAAGCAGCACCTCTCCATGGCTTCTGCATCAGCTCCTGTCCCCAGGTGTCTACCTTGCTTGAGTTCCTGCCCTGACATCCCTCAGAGATGGACTGTTACCTGGAAGTGTAAAATGAAATAAACCCTTTCCTCCCCAAGTTGTTTTGGTCAATCTTTATCACAGTAATAGGAAGCAAACTAAGACCTACAGTTGGAGAATTGAACTATGAGAAAATATATAGGAAAGAAAAGTGAGATTGTTGAACACATGCTCTTTGAATTTTGAGATTTTCCAACTTCATCATACTGGCCTCTTAATATAGGGTGCATATTCCTGTGTGTGTATGAGAGACACAGGATAAGAGAATAGGAATTTTAACTAGTTAGCCTTCCACATTCATCTAGGGAATGATGCTTTCATTTTACAAATCTAGCCATGTATTTCTTAACCAGTGTTCATTTGGTAAAAAATGATAGAAACTCAGCTCAAAGTAACTTAAACTAAAATGGGATGCTGTTGGGTCATTGTCTTAGTTACTTTCTACTGCTGTGACAAAGCACTGTGACCAAGGCACGTTATAGAAGAAAGCATTTTATAGATGCTTACAGCCTCAGAGTGTTGGAATCCTTGACTATCATGGCAGGGAGCACAGAAGCAGGCAGGCAGGCAGGCAAGGCAGTAGAGCAGTAGCTGAGAGCTTATATCCTATCCACAAAGACAAAATGGAGAGGGATTTGGAGACAGAACTAGAATTGGCTTGGGCTTTGAAACCTCAAAGCCTGCCCCCAGTGACACACCTTTTCCAACAAGACCACACCTCTTAATCCTTCCCAAACAGTTCCATCAACTGGAGACCAAACACATGATCTTATTTATTGGGGTCATTTTCATTCAAACTACTATAGTCATGAAGAAGAATTGTCCACAGAGGCAGTTGGAATCAAGAATATCCTTCCATTTCCTGGGTCTAATTGAATTTGAAGACCCGAAGAACTTCCAGTTTTCATTCTCCAGCTCAGCAGGAAAAAAAGAGACTGCCTTTTCCATTAGTTCCCACTAAGTTCTCCATACCCAAGTTAGTCAAAAGCATTGATGATGGTATCCAAGTCATGGGCTTGTTTGTGTATTTAGAGTAGAAAAACTATAGCATAATAACAAGGACAGAGGACAGGAGGAAAAATCCAAAAAAATTTGAGCGGCAGTCTCAGAACAAAAGAAAATGTGTATTAGATGGAAATAAAACATAACAGGCCAGGCATGGTGGCACACCCCTTTACTTCTAACACTCAGGAGGCAGAGTCAGGCGGATCTCTGTAAATTTGTAAACTCTGTATAGGTAAATCTTGTATAGGTCTGTTTGTTAAAAACAAAAAAACAGGCCAGTCTGGTCTACATAGCAACTGTGTTCATAGCAGCATTATTCATAATAGCCAGAACCTGGAAGCACCCTAGATGCCCCTCAACTGAAGAATGGATAAAGAAAATGTGGTACATTTACACAATAGAGTATTACATTTACAGCTGTTGAAAACAATGACATCATGAAATTTGCAGACAAATGGATGGAACTAGAAAAAACAATCCTGAGTGAAGTAACTCAGACCTAGAAAGACAAACATGGCATGTAGTCCCTCATAAGTGGATATTAGGTGTAAAGCAAAGGATAACTAGGCTACAATCCACAAACACAGAGAAGCTAGGTAACAAAGAGGACCCTAAGAGGAACATGCATGGATTCCTCCTAGGAAGGGGAAATAGATCAGATCTCCTGAGTAAACTGGGAGCACAGAAGAGAGGGGAATGAAAACATGAGGGAATGGGATGGTCGACTTTGGGGAGGGACAGAAGGGGAGAGCAATGAAAGAGATATCCTGATAGAAGGAGCCATTATGGGTTTAGGGAGAAACCTGGTACTAGGGAAACTCCCAGGAATCTACAAGGATGACCCTAACTAAGATTCCTAGCACTAGTGGAGAAGATGCCCGAACTGGCCTTCCCCATAAACAGATTGATGACTACCCTAATTGTCATTATAGAACTTTCATCCAGTAACTGATAGAGGCAGATACAGAGATCCACAGCCAAGCACTGGGCTGAGCTCCAGGAGTCAAGTTGAAGAGACGGAGGAGGGATCATATGAGCAAGGGGGTCAAGATCATGATGGGGAAACCCACAGAGACAGCTGACCTGAGCTAGTGGGAGCTCAAGGACTCTGGACTAACAGCTGGGGAACCTGCTTAGGACCAAAC
This sequence comes from Peromyscus leucopus, assembly GCF_004664715.2. Lineage (NCBI taxonomy): Eukaryota > Metazoa > Chordata > Mammalia > Rodentia > Cricetidae > Peromyscus > Peromyscus leucopus. Next base: position 115,033,790 of record NC_051065.1, read on the forward strand.
TAGGCCCTCTGAATGTGGGTGACAGCTGTGTGTGTGGCTTGGGCAGTTTGTGGGGCTCCTGGCAGTGGGACCAGGATTTATCCCTGGTACATGAGCTGGGTTTTTTGATCCCATTCCCTGTGGAGAGATACCTTGCTCAGCCTTGATGCAGAGGGGAGGAGCTTGGTCCTTAACTTGACATGCTAGACTTTGTTTACTCCCCATGGGAGGCCTTCTGTCTCTGAGGAGTGGATGGGAGGGTGGAGGGGGAGGAGGTGGAAAGCAGCAGGAGGGGAGGAAGGGGGAACTGTGGTTGATATGTAAAATGAAAAAAAAAACTCAAAAAGGGGGGGGGCAGGGAAACAGGCCAGTCTGGTCTACATAGCAAGTTCTAGGACAGCCAGGACTACATAGAGGGTATATAGTCTCCCCAGTGTACACATATTATATACATATAATACTTCATATATATATATATAACATATACACACATATAGTGTTATATATTATATTGTAATGTATACATATCATATATTATATTGTGTATATTGTTATATATGCACATATAATATATTATCTATGCATGCATGTTATATATGTGTTATATTGCATTGTGTGTTTGTATATACATTATATGTATATACATATACACATACATATAATGTATGTTATACATATACATAATGTATATTATACAATTATATTATATATATACATAATATATAATATGCATACATACACAATGCATATATACATACATATACTTATGATGTGCTTATATAATATATGAGCATATATATATTATATGATTAATATATATGATATGTGTACACACATGTATGTATGCATATTATATATAAAATGTATATTATGTATATGTGATATGTGTGTATATAATATATTATGTATATATATATTATATAATACTATTTTATGGCCTTTCTAGGATATTGTATATACAGAAGGTGATGATTTCTGGGAAAGATCAAAGATTTTCATGAAACTATAGGAAGCAATAGTGCTATGGCCTGGGTTTGGTTTATGTCACCCACACCCCACAAGGATCATGAACTAGAAGCTCAGTCCTCAGCATAATGTTTCCAAGGTGGTTGTATCTTTAAAAGGCAGGGACTAGTAGATCATTAGGTCACGGGGCGTCATTGTCTGGTAGACACTGCTTAGTCCTTTTGAGAGGGATTATTACAGAGGAGACAAAGCAGACCCGTCTCCAGTCTCTGGCTTCCCATCCCCGTGTGGTGCCTGCTTTCTCCCTCCTTTAGCTGCTCCTGCCATGTCACAGTGCAGCCAGGAAGACAGACAGAAGAGCCTGAACAAAGGAGGCTACCTTCAGCCTCTAAACTGTACGCTAAATAAACCCCTTTTCTTTAGAATTGCTCAGCTTACTGCTTGAAAGTAGCCCCAAATCTGAATGAGGTAGAAATCGGGTATCTAACAAGCATCTCAATGACTCTGTCTTCTAGATCCATTACTGGTACCCTCCTATCGTAGCTGAAGACTATTACTGAGCTGTGTTGATTCAGATGTTTTAAACTGTTGATTTCAAAGTGCAAACTGCCATTGAACTGTTAGATGATACATTAATCTTTGAAAGAAGTGCTCATTTTAAAAGCCAGCTTCACCCCTGTGGTAGCTCTGTGACCTAGAACATGTTAGCTTTCTTTAATCCTCCATTTTCCACATTTAAAACAGGAGCAGGCATAGCACCCCCAGGGTTGTTTAGAGATGACACTCTCCCGTGATGTTAAGTATAAACCCAGCTCACAGCAAGAACAGAGATGACTTTTGACACTTGAATGTTTCTCTCATTCCATAAATAAATGATGCAGAGAAAAAGAATCCAGTGTGATAGCATGCATATTGTCTCTTACGAGGCCAGGCTACAGAATGTCCAAGACCCAATGTGCCATGAACATGGATCCCCTTCTTTCAAAGATGATTGAGAAGTTGAAGGCAGTAACTGCCGAGTCTTCAGCCCATGGTGAGACTCTTCTGCACAGCGCCCGATGCAGCTGCCTGGCACGCACCTGCAAGGATGGCTCTCTTTCTGTGTCGTTCTTTACTGAAAGGAAGGAATGTGAAAGCAGACGGTCTCCAAGTGTGAAACATGTAATGATAGCAGCTGAAGGTTTGCCTTCCAGAACAAACTGAAGAGAGCACTGTTTTCTTCCCCGGCCGGGAGCATGGATGAGAAATGGACCCATTCCCAGGAGATGCCACTTCCAATCAACTTTAAGGAGGTGTAGAAGAAAGGGTCACTTTTTTTTTTCTAATTTGGATGGGAAGCTTTCTGGAGATGGAAGACAAATGACAGAATGGAAAGGGATTTTCAGTGGGATACCATTATAAATAGCTCTGAAACCATAACAAAGTGAAGCCAATAAAAATGGATGTACTGCACAGCCCAAGATTCCACAAAGATTCTCTTTCAACAATACACTTTATTAATAAATCAGTTTTGTTTGCTCCATTAAAATCATAAAGCCAGCTATTTGTGCTTGGGTTAATGTCATTTTTGTCTTCGCTGGAAGAGCCTAGTTGAGCAGCAAAGAATTATTTTGATTTAAGAGGTTTAAAAATACATTTTTGAAAATTTAATTCTTGTAAATTGAATGAAAAGAAATTTTGTTTAGACTCAGATGTGGATTATCCTCCATTTCTACAACATGGAGAAGGTTCCAAACAATTCCCCTGATCTCCAGTGGCCTCAGATAGAGAGAAAAGTCCCCTTTCTACTCTGTTATCCAAATTGTCCTCGGTGGTGGTGGTGGTGGTATCTCCCATTCAAATTCCAGAGCTAGGAACTGGATCATGCCTTCCTTCAGATGGCAATTTGGCCTTGAATTAAAAAAATCCTCAGTCGCAAAATGTAATACTCCTTTGTCAATTTGAACATTAAGCACACATTTATTTAAAATCCAAAATTCAAAAGGCAATGAGTTGCATGGTATCTACTTTCTCTTCCCAAATACTAGAGTAGAAATGGATACAGGAAAGAACAAATATGCAGAGTTCTGAATGTTTGTTTTAACAGCCAGGCAAGAATCCTCTAGAAGGGCTGGAAAGAGGGGCTTAGATCATAGACTGGGTGTGGAATGTAAAACACATTGTCAAAAATTTAACTAACTCTCCCTGGGACCATGGAAACATCATGAATGTTATCTCCTTCGTTTCAGAGGAGGAATATGCAAGGCCAGTGCTCCATTCCCATCACTGATATGCATTTGCCCACACAGAGGTTCTCATCGTGGGCTTAGGCAAGTCACAGTTCAACTTCTGGTGTTTATATAAATCAAGGACAAAGAAAGTTTTGCAGCCCTCTCAGTGATCACCCCTGGGTCCCTGATGTTCCTCATTTCATGTGCATCCCCAAGAGAAGGACCAAACTTTCTATCTAATAGAGTCTGGAATGAGACACTTGAACAATACGGGAGGTGGGTCCTATTCACTAGTTTCCACTGTCAACCTGCCACAGTATGTCTCTGAATAGCCACGGCAGGATAATGTCCATCAAAGGGATCATGAAGACATAAAGTTCTTGGAGTCTTGGAATTTGTACTTTTAAAGTCTACTGTAATGACTCAATTTGGGAGCATATTATTCTATAGAATTTTGTTCACAGCATAGGTGAGAGATAGATCTATTTCATACATGTAAACTCCCCTTCCGCTGGTTCCTATCCTAAAGACCTCCCTTCCCTGTGTTTTTGCTCCCTGTAATGTCCATATTACTTTTTTGTTGCTATGACAAAGTTCTTGGCACAATGAACCTAAGGAAGAAAAGATCTATCTGCACTCACAATTGAAGGTCTGGTCTATCATGACAATCAGGAGCTTGAGCAGCTTGGTCACATGGTCTCTGCAGCCAAGAAGCAGAGAAGAGCCAATGTTCTACTCAACACCCATTCTCCTTTCTCATTCAGTCAAGAAACCCAGTCCACAGAATGGTGATACCCACATTTATGGTGGGTCTACCCACTTCAATTAACCTAATCCAGAAAATTCCTCACAGACATGCCCAGAGGCATGTTTCCATAGTGATTATAAATCCCATCAAATTGACAGTCAAGATTAACCATCACATGGTGATTGGTGGTCTGTTTCATGAATTTAAAATTACATGCTAACCACATTGTATATGCTACCTGCACTCCATAGCTTGGTAGCTGCCTCCACTATCAAATAGACCATGGGCAGTATTGAAGAGATTTTATTCAAGTAACCTTAATTTTTTTTTGTAATTGAAATGGAGTTCAGTTTTTCAGATATATAAAAAATTATACATTTTGTGGAATAAAGGAATTATTAACGTGTGCTGTTTTAATACATACATGTATTATGTAATGTTTACATTGGAATAAACATACCTGCCCTCCAAAACATTGATTATTTCCTTCAGGTGAAACATTCAAAATCTTTTCATCTAAATGCATGAAGTGTTCAGTTCATTAACATTCTAACCACCCTACTGAACAGTGGCAAATCAGAGCCATGAGTAACCTTGATTCAGCAACCTAACACTGCTTCACAGAGCCTACATAATAACTCCCATCACTACTCCATAGAGATAGGCATGTATTATGACACTTCATCTCCAGTAAGGTGAACACAGCACAATAAGATTGTTGTTGTTGTTTATGGCACTGCATTCCACTTGCTCTTGCATAGTATCAATTGTTACCCACCTCTCATCATGCCTAGCTTACAAGTTCAACTTTATCACAGGAATTCATTATTAAAAAATTGTATGAATAGTATTCTGTAGCACTCATACCTTTAGGCATCCACTTGGTACCTTGGAGCATCTCTCTTGTAGGTTATGAGGAACTCTTGTTTAAATTAGAACAAAGGTCAACAATCTGTGACCCTGTCTTAGTCACTTGTCTATTGCTATGAAGAGACACCATGACTAAAACAACTCTTACAAAGGAAAGCATGTAATTGGGAGCTTATTTACAATTTTAGAGGGTTAATCCATTACCATCATGGAGGGAGCATGGCAGTATACAGACAGGCTTGGTGCTAGAGCAGTAGCTGAGCACTTTACACCTTGATCCATGGGCAGAAATAGAGAGACTGGGTCTTGACATGGACTTTTGAAACCTCAAAGCCCACCTCTAGTGAGACACTTCCTCCAAAAGGCTACAACTTCTAATCCTTTCAAACAATTCTACTCTCTGTCGACTGAGCATTCAAATATATAAGCCTATGAGGCAGGGGAGGGGGTGTCCTTATTCAAACCACCACAGACCCACAGATCAAATCTAATCTGCATCTTATTTATGTGAGTAAAACTTTATGGGAATACAGCCACACCTCTTTCTTTATATAATGTCTATTATTTTTACCCTATAAGATCAGATATAAATGGTTGCTCCAGTGAGAATGTGACCATCAAAGTCAGAAATATTTGCTCCTTTCCCCTTTAAAAAAGGTGCTTGAACTTAGCACCTACAAAATAATAGTAACTAATATTTCTGAAAGTTTATAAGATGCTTGAAATTGGACCCAGTGTGGCATGTGAATCTTCTTATGGGATTCTCCCAACAGCTCTGGGGACTGGGTGGCTTTTAAATTTCATTTTCTTCAGCTAAGGAAATAGGTACATAGAAATTGCAAAATGTAGTTAAGTTTTCCCAGCCAGTAAAAGTTGAGTTAGGATGTATCATAAAAGATTTCACCAGATTCCAGTTTGGACGAGAAGCCCCAAGCCTCCCTGCAGGATGTCACTTAGCTGAATGGTTCATTCACCTGAAGGTGAGGCAAGATTGAGCTGGACTCTAGCCCAGCCATTACAGAAATTGCAGAGTCTGACCTTTCCAACCGATCTTCTTAGCTTTCTTTTCCCTTCAGGAGGAGCCTCCTAGTTTGTAGTGATCAAACACATTTTTTCTCTTCTTATAATCTAATGGCCACCTGCTATCACTCTAGACATCACAGTGGCCCATCAAATCATTAGTTTTGCATGGAATCTATTTGTGTATAGTATTCATGGCTGCAATTGCTTTCAAGTCAATAAAAAGGAAACAATTTATTATATACTATACTTACTACATCGAGACAGTCATTTTTGGAAAGGGACAGGCAATTCTAATCATATTTATAGCCCAAAGTCCTTAGGAAAGATATGAGCCTCTCTCCCTTGCTGGTTCACATAGTATAAGGCATTCTTGCTGGTATCAAAACTTTGCAAGTATGTTTCCTCATCTGTAAAATGGGGAAGAATTCTTGTGGGAACCAAACTTTAAAAACATAGAAAGCTGCAGAGTATTGCTACAGGGCCAGGCATGGTTGAACACACCTGTCATCCCAGTATAGGGGAAGCAAAAAAGAAGATCATAAGTTCAAAGCCAGCCTGGAGTACACAATAGGATTCTATCTCTATAAAGCATGCATTCTGTTGTTTTAAACTATGAGTGGATGAAAATATATCTTTTCTCTAGCTTTAAAGATGCTTATTCATCTTTAGGTTAGACAAATCTTAACTCTGAGCCTGTCAACCTTTGCCATGGAATAATCCTTTTGTTCACTGTGAATATGTATTACTCTAATTGGTTAGTAAAGAGCTGACTAGCCAATGACTAGGCAGGATTTTCAGGGCAGAGAGAATGCTGTGAAGAAGAAGCACAGAGTCATGAGCCAGATGCAGAAGAAGTAACATGGGAAGTTCATAGATGAGGAAACAAGCCTCAGGGCAGCACATAGATCAGTAGAAACGGGTTAATTTAAGTTGCAAGAGCTGGCTGGAAACAAGACTAAGCTATCAATCAAGCATTTATAATTAATAAGTCTCTGTGTGGTTATTTGGAACTAGATGGCAGGACAGAAAAGTCTGCCTACAAATGGCACCCAACATGGGACTCAAATTTCCACACAAGGCCTGAGAAAGCTTAAAAAAAAAAAGGAAAAGAAAAAAAAACAGAAAACTAAGTTTGCTAAACTAAGAATGCCTCAGCTTGAGCACTGGCATCCCAGAGCTGGGGGATTGAATATAGTTTCTGGTAATAAACTCGGCTCTCAGACAGGCCCACAGAGCATAAAGCAAGGAGTGGGGTGGGGCTAGGTACTAGCATGTCGCTTAGCAGTTTAAAGACTCATGCAATCAGAAAATGATAGACATACATAGAAAAGACAGATCCAGATTGAAAAAAAACTCTAAATGGGTTACAGTGTGTTTAAAAATGTACAAAGGCTTGGCAAAGAATGAGTGTAGACAGTCATAGAAAGAAAAAAATAGTTTGAAAATAATAAGGTAAAGTCTTTAAAGAGGGAGTAAAAGTAATATAAAGAGGGGAAAAAACCACATAAGATGGGAAATACACAGGGAGCTGAACCCTGTATATTATTGTGTTGATTTTGATTTTTTTTTTAATGTTGCTGAACAAATAACATCTGCTGACAGATATGGGTTTGTAACCTGGACTGCTAAATTAAACCAACCTAAATACCCTGAAGCTATCTTCACTTTAAAAAAAAAGAAGTAAAAACAGTATGTTACTTTATGAAAGGGATTTTGCTTTTATTTCCACAGGAAGGCAGAGGCTGTCACTCTAGGTTGATATAGAACAGGTTTGATCAGGGAAGAAAACCCTGAAAATCCTGGCTGCAGACATAAAGAAATAAACCTAGGAAAACTACAAAACATGTAATGTATATTTTACCTACTCAAGCATAAAATTAAAAAAATCATCTTTGGCTAACTTGTGTATAATGCACAGTCTGGACTTGTATTAATACAGATATGTATGTTACCTTTAAAATTTTATGCATTTTCAGAGCAAGGGAACCAGACACTAACAAAAAATGGATGCCCCAGGTGATCCAGCCTCTGTTACAGTCTCCTCAGAATTCTATATCCAAAATAGCTTCATGGCTACTGGCTGAGATGGTCCAGCCTTACAAACTATACCAGTCAAATCATAACAATTATGCTAATTTTCTCAAGGTTCCCCCAAAGATAGCCACAACCACAGATAACAGTAAGTAGTCTAGAGAACAACACCTACATTCCCAAGAGATGAAGTATGGGTGGGTTTGGGTTATTCAATTGGTTATAAATGTTTATCATTGTCTAGGGGTTGGCTACAAGTCATTATTTTACACTGGTATGAATTTTGGCTTATTGATAAAAATTCAAAGTTATTTTACTATACTATATGCATGCTTCTACTCTTGTTGGGAGTATTGTATTTATGAACTCATTTAAAAATGTAATGTATAATTTAAAAATACAGGTTAATAGATATCTATAATCAAACTTGTAGTCATATTAGCTATATTTTCAAGGTTAAACAGATATATTTAGATAGTCTTCAAACACTTCAAAGACCTACAGAATATTGCATTTAATATATTTAATAACCTAAGACTTTTCATGACAGAGAGATACCTCTGCTCCTGACAGCACCAATTTACTTCAAAAGATGATAGACATCAAAGAACCTCCATATGAAGTTTGCTTTCTTTATGGCAAATGCTAGACATTTGGAAAAAAATTTTGCCTTACCTCAATTGCTAAGAGTATACTGTCCAAATTGGACCAGCAGGATGCAAAAAGTGACTGCCAAACTTTGCCAAGACAAGGTAGTACAGTACTTCAAAATGCCCTGTTTCTCAAAAATGTCTGTCAGATATACTAAGCCTGTAGGCCAAAGTTGGATGCCCTAATGTTACAGAAGAACTTTGGGTGGCTGTCCAGGCAACCAAATGTCCCTGTCATTAGGTAACATTACATCCTTCTGGAAGCTTTGATGGAGTTAAGACTAAATTATTAGATTTGTAATTTTCCTTAGTTGTGATAAAAAAGTAAATTAGGCATAAAACTTTAGACTCACAAAAATAATATAGATAATAAAATATTTTCCCTAAATTTGCCAAATACAAATGGACTAGATATTATAACTGTAATTGTTATTTAACAACTGTTTTTTACTATATATAGTTTTACTATGTTAAAGTTAAAACTTTTTAATTAGACAAAAAGGGAGAAATGCTGTGGAATAATTCTTTTGTTCACTGTGAATATGTATCACTCTAAGTGGTTAGTAAAGAGTTGACTGACTGATGGCTAAGCAGCATTGTTGGGGCAGAGAAAATGCTGGGAAGAAGGGTGGAGTCTCAGGAGTCATGAGCCAGATGCAGAAGAAGCAATATGGGAAGCACATAGATTAGTAGAAATGGGTTAATTTAAGTTATAAGATCTGACTGGAGACAAGCCTAAGTTATCAGCTGAGCATTTAGAATCAATAATGAGTCTCTGTGTGGTTGTTTGGGAACTGGCTGGGGGCAGGGGACAGAAAAGTCTGCCTACAAACCTTGAATTCAGCCAGGTTAAACAAAGGGATAGTTGTAAGACAGCAATTGAGAACACAAATATCAATGGCTTCCCTGAGAGAAGGGAATACTCCAATGGAAGTTGAAAAATTTTTTAAGTATGGTTTTAATTCTCAAACTAGCCAGAGATAAGCTCTACTTTCCTGGCTTATACCCATAGAACCCAGCCTCTGTGAGATTTTTATGTTAAAGTATACGTGAGCAGGAAGAAAGAGTGGGAGAGAGAATGACTATGACTATGACTATGACTATGACTATGACTATGACTATGACTATGACTATGACTATGAATATGCATGTTTACCACTGTGGTGGTTTGAACAAGAACAGCCCCATAGGCTCATATGTTTGAATACTTGGTCCCTAGTTGGTGGAGTGTTTGGGAAGGTTGAGAAGTATGGTCTTGTTGGAGGAGGTGTGTCAGTGGAGCAGACTCAGGTTTCAAAGCCCAAGCCATGCCCAGTTAGCTCTGCCTCATGTTTGTGGATCAGGTCCAAGCCCTCAGCCTCTGCCCTAGCAACTTATCTTCCAAAACTGCAAGTTCCAGTAAATGCTTCCTTCTATAGCTCATGTTGGTCATGGTGTTTCTTCACAGCAATAGAAAAGTAACTAAGATACCACTTAGCCACCAAAACATTCCTGAAGCTTTATTATCTGCCTAGAAACAGCAAGACCCAGCATAAAAACATGATTAGGTGTGGTTTTCAGCTCCTAGCAGTTTTTAAGCGGGCAAAACTCAGGTAAACTATCAAGTTCATCAAGTAGCAGCAGGTGTTTCTTGTCTTTTCAGAATTGTGCAATATGGGGTCAAGTACATGACTGGAAGTCAGAGATGTCGGTCCTCCTGGAAAATGATTTGTGCTTCATAGGACCATATAGGAGACTACTACAGGCCCTGGAAAGTTCATATAAGGGGGCACAGTCTCACCTGGGTTCTGAAGCATGGATAGGAGCCTCCTCTCTGGTGAGGAGTAAAGAAACTACATCCTCACCAATGCTGAGATGCAAGGAAGAAGCAGCTGAATCAAGAGAGGTGTGCATTAGTAAGTTCAGCCTTGATGGAAGAAGTCTAGACTTGTCTAGTACCAGAAAGAAATGTTCTAGAATAGACTGAGAGCATGTTACCCATGACCATGAGTGACTGGCTATGGAGGGCAGCTTGTATCCTGAGTGTTAAGTAGACTTGTACCTTTGACAGTCTCTATTCATTAATCCTTTGGTGAGAGGCAGGCCTTGCTGGTATGGATGTCTCCTCCCTTCCCGTTCTGCCGTGTTTCCTTTTAAGAAGTCTGTGCATATTTGACTGGTCCTCAGGGCACTACATGCTAACATCCTGGCTGTACCATTTAACCCTTAACTTTTTCTGAAGTGGTATTATCCACTTGACACTGAAAACAATTCACAAGGCACAAAGTGATCAGACTGACAGGGTACCCCAGTGCAGGTCTGTAATACAGGACTTGAAGGCAATTAACAGGGAGTTCCTATGTTCAAGGCCAGCCTGGGCTACATAATGAGACCTTGCCAATAGATAGATAGATAGATAGATAGATAGATAGATAGATAGATAGATATAGATAAATGCAGATGACCAATCTTATCAGCTTTGCAAATCCTCAGGAGGGGTCTGCATAAAGTTTGTTTTTTCCCTAGATTATTAAATTCTTCCTACAACTCTATAAGAAGAGCATCATTATTCACCTCCATGTATGGATGGGAAATGTAGGCTTAGAGAATTTGAGGAACCAATGGTTTTATGAGATTTGAACCTGGGTTTGTCTTATGGCACAGCTAATCTTATAACCCTAATAGAGATGCTTCTGCTTCTCCTAGTCACTGCACTGTGGTTTACAAAGTAAAGACCACAGAGCCATCTCCCAGGAAGGAACTGTTTTCACAGAGAAACTACTCTGGCCATTGTTGTGTACCTAGGGGAGAGACAACTGCAAACTGAGCACCTTCGAAGACTCTATCCCCAGTATCCCCATGAGATTGAGTCTGAGTGGGACAATACACACGTGTCGTTTGCCTGCCCCTTAGTGACACTTAGGTTAACACTAGACCACATCTACAATGGTGGCCCTATAAGATTATAACACAGCTGAAAATCTCCCATCCCATAGTGGCATCGCCGCCATTGTCATCTCATAGCAGAAGGTGTTGCTCATATGTTCATGGTGGAGCTGGTGTAAACAGCTCACAGTGCTGTCAGTCCAAATTCAGCTCACACAGTTATGCAGAAAATACAGTGCTTGGTAAGAAACGGCATTGTTACTGGTTATGTACGTTTTGCTCTATTTTTAAAAAGGTCCCTATAGAACTACAGTTGGCTGTGCTGGGCCAGCAGCAGCCTCATAGATCTCGTGCTCATGGGAACTTTAATTGCAACATTTTCTCTTGTGCTTAACCTAGTCTCCTGTTGCTTTCTTGTCATGCCCCAAAAGCAATAGACTACACTTTATATAGGCCATACTTCTCATAAACACACACACACACACAGAGAGAGAGAGAGAGAGAGAGAGAGAGAGAGAGAGAGAGAGAGAGAGAGAGGAGACAGAGACTGAAACAGACCGATAGACACATATACATACATACTGTATTACTTTTCTCATTTCTGTGACCAAACACCTTACAAGAACCAATTGAAGGGAGACAGGGTTTATTTTAGCTATAATTTGAATAATTCCAATAATTCCAATGCATCATGGCAGAGAAGACATGGCCATAGGGTGTGTGAGGTATCTGATCACATTATAAACATAGTCAGTAAGCAGAGAGCAAACAGGAAGTGGAGTCAAGCTATAGAGCACCAAGGCCCATCCCCAATGACTCCCTTTCTTCAGCAAGTCTCCACCTCCTAAAAGTACCACAACCTCCCAGAACAGTGCCACCAGCTGGGGAACAGGAAAGTTCTAATGCATGTGCCTGTGGGGGACATTTCATATTCAGACCACAACACACATGCATGCACAAACACCTTATACTTCAAGTGCACAGCTGTACTATTATGGTGGTTTAAATAGGTATGGCCCTCATAGACTCCTGAGTTTGGCCCATAGAGAGTGGCACTGTTGTCAGGTGGCCTTGTTGGAATGGGTGTGCTTGTTGGGGGAAGTGTGTCACTGTAGAGGTGGGTTTTTAAGGTCTTCATATATGCTCAAGCTGTACCCAGCGTGGCAGTCTCTTACTGCGGCTTGTGAACAAGATGTAGAACACTCAGCTCCTTCTCCATGTCTGCCTGCATGCTACCATGGCCTTCCATGATGATAGCGGACTGAACCTCTGAAACTGTAAGCCACCTCCAATTAAATATTTTTCTTTATAAAGGTTGCCATGGTGATGATGTCTCTTCACAGCAATAGAAACCGTAACTACGATAACTATTTAGACTGTGTCTATGCACTCTTTAATGTTTGAAGGAGGACCACAGGGTATCCCTGTTGTTAATTGACATACGGCTCTATGTGAAATGTATAAACCAAAATTGTATATCTACACAAACCAATCCGCTAAAGTATCCAGTGCTCCACTTGGTGGGGCTTGTCCTGTGAACTACCATTCGGTGTAAAAAGTGGTACTTCTTTTGGATGTGTGTGTGTGTGTGTGTGTGTGTGTGTGTGTGTGTGTAAGCATGTGTGTGAAGGCCAGAGGACAACCATAGGTGTTGGTCCTCAGGAGCCATCCACCTTGTTTTTTGAGGAAGCATTTCTCAACGGCCTGGAGCTTGCCAAACAGGCCAGGCTGGTTGCCCAGAGATCTCCAGAGGCGTGCCTTGCTTCACCTCTGTGGCCCTTCCATAGCAAGCAGAGCTCCACACCTGACTTTTTTTGTGTGGGTTCTGGGGGATCAAACTCAGGTCGTCATGCTCACGAAGCAAGCACTTTATCAGAGGAACCATCTCCACAGCCCTTCTAGTATGCCTCACCTCAGAGATAAGAGACTATAGCCAGGTGCGGAGGGTAAGGATGGAAAAATAGCAAGGGCAAGATTCGGATGCAGGAAATGGATACTCCGTCTAGTTAATTAGGAGAATATAAATAGCTCATGATAGCACTGTTTTCAACACTGGAAAGATGCAGAACAGTAGGAAATTAGATTAAATGATTATCTGTGAATCTGTCTGTGGAACAGTTCGCAATATACAAGCTCCGGAGAAGTTGGGAGTACTCCTTCTGTATCTCCATATAGCCCGAGGCCTCCCTCTCCGCTCTTCACTAGGTTAGCTGCTCTTCCACAAGCACCCATGGTTCCCTGCACCTGTCTTCTGTAGCACTCATCTTACATTTGTCACAGGATGGTTATGATGTGTTTGAATAGTGCCTTCAACTCCCCTGTTAGTCTGTGTGTGCAGCGAGGAACACGGACCTCCAGGCTAATCGTCTTCATTTTCTGCATCCCACCGAGTGCCTGCTGTAGAACGGGTCCTTATTTACAATTGTTCAAACCTGTTGCACACAGTCAGAAACGAAGCAGCTCCCGAACCCACATCACACACCAAGTGAAGAGAACTGGCAGTCACTAATGACATTTGCCGTCCCTTTGGGATTCTCAGTCCTTGCTCAATTTTAGGGAGGAAGAAGGCTGGGAGGAGGTGGGTCTGCTGGGAGACACTCCCACCCCCAGCCCCCCATCCATATGCCAGCTCAGTCCTGCATTGTGTTTGGACCATGTGGATAAGAGTGTGATGCAATGGCGACTCACTGGAACGTTATGTGCTGTGTATGAACAGGGATAGTCCTTGAATGGTTTTAACCTTCTTTACATTTTCTTGGTTGCGATAATTTTCTATTTGTGTTTATGACCATTACAACCAAGGGGGAAGTAGGCTATTTTTATTCTAGAGAGTTGAGTGCAGCTCACCTGCTTTGGCACTGTCTCCCCGCCCCCCATCCTCTCTAGACCTCATCCCCTCTGGGATAACTTTGTTAGCCCTAGAGGCACAGAGACCACCTTTCCTGACCCTCAATCCAACAGCCTGCTGGCTACAAGAGGGTCATTTATTGTCCTTCCTCTTAGGGGAATGAGAAAACTATACACCCGGAGCTGTGCCGGGGACGACCACCTCATGAATATGGCGACATCTACACAGATGCAGTCACAACCACAGCCCTTCAGCAATGGGTACCAGGGGATCTCTGAGCCCTGCTGTGGCAGAAAGAACAAAGCAGGAAGCTCAGTATAGGAGCTGAGGAGCAGAAGGATGCTGAGAGCCAAGAGGCAGGAGGAAATTAAAGGCAGCTTGACATTCCACTCAACGGAAGGCATTCTTTACACCGAGGAGATAATAGCCATCTAGGAAAGAGCTATTTAATGACTACTCATTTCTTCTGCTGCCACCAGCCCGGCAGAAGTCTCATAAAGCACACATTGTCACCTAGAGTATCTCTGATTGCTCCTTTAGGGCAGTGAACAAGCCCTACCATGTGCCAGGGCTCCTGGTTCTGCCACTCAGGGTTCTCTGGGGAAAGATAACCAACAGGTCTTACACACACATGTATGCTAGATGTATCTTGTTACAGATATGCTTGTTGGGGAGATTTACTATAGAATGTAGCTCATATAACTATGGAGACAGAGGCAGCAGCTCTAGGAAAGTGGACAGTGGTATCATTTAGTCTTGGGGCCAAAGGCTTGGCACCCAGGAGCAGTGATGTTGGAGGGTAGGTAGAGGTGGGTGACTCGGTGCCACTGGAGGTATCACCCTCCCTCTACCCCTCAGTTCTATTGAGGACCTCCAAAGATGAAACATACTACTACCCAGGAGAAGGGGTGGAGAAGACAGAGAGACAGAGCAAGAATGGAGAGATAGAAGGCGCCTCACGCTCATTGAATTCTTCTCCTTTCCTCTTGCAGTCTATCCACACGTATGGCCCCATTCTGAGCAGATATAACCTTCTTAGGGTTTCCTCTTGGGAAATGCCGTCACAGATACACCTAGATGCTCTTAGTCATCTGCCAGGATCTCTCTGTTCATTTGAATTGACGGTCAAGATTGACAATGGCATGCAGGGGAAATGGCCAAGTGGACAAACTGTAGTTGTAAGATGAATGTGATATAGGGATCTAATGGTGAGTGTGAGGATGATAGCTCATGATCTGATGATGCTTAACATCAGCTCAGCTAAGAGGGGAGGTGTTAGGAGCTCACACAGACACATGATGACAGGAACCCTGAGGTGCTGTATGTTGTAATTGCTTTCATTTCGGTAATGATTTCACAGTACGTATGTAGCATGTTGTATTCATGTATTTATACAAGTTTTATTTAATTGTGCATCATAAAGCCGAAAAACAAAGCACTAACTATTGTCTGTCCTGGTAATATACAACTACGCCAGTTAAGTAAATGTAATCTTACAAAATGAGCTCCACTGTGCCACTGATTTCTGTTAGAAGTTTTGAGCTATGTTTTTTGACACACAAGTTCCCTTCTTATACTATATCCATCGTCCTTTCAAGGTAGAAGCAGGAGGATCTCACAGCCCAAAGCAAGGATCCCATCTTTCTAGAAACAATGATGTTTCCTCTCATCTCCACCACCATGCCTGACCCCTCCCTTCACACCCAGATTCTTATTCTTGCCGGACAGTTAGTTTAGTGCTTTCTCCAAATAGAAAACCCTTCTGTGATGACTGACTTTGATTGACAACCAGACAAGAACTAGAATCACCTTGGAGACAAATCTCTGGACATGTCCCTGAAAACTTCTAGATTAGATTAACTGAGGTGAGAAGACAAGGCACGCCCCAGCATTCATCTCCCTACTTCTTGACTGCAATAGAGGGTGTTCACTCACCCCACATTCCAGTCACCATGACTTTCGGCTGCAGTGTATCGCTGAGCTGTGAGACAAAATCAATCCTCTTTTTCCCCAAGTTTGCCTTGTCGGGTACTTTCTCACAGCAATAAGAAAAGTAACTTGGCTGGGCGGTGGTGGCGCACGACTTTAATCCCAGCACTCGGGAGGCAGAGGCAGGCGGATCTCTGTGAGTTCGAGGTCAGCCTGGGCTACCAAGTGAGTTCCAGGAAAAGGCGCAAAGCTACACAGAGAAACCCTGTCTCGAAAAAAACCAAAAAAAAAAAAAAAGAAAAGAAAAGTAACTTGACGTGCTTCCTTTCTTGTAAGCTAAGTCAAAATTCCCCTCACACCTAAGGAGAACCTCACTTCCTGGTAGGAGCTTCTAGAGCAGTGCTGTTATAGCTAAAAGCCTTTCTCTTGTAATCTGAGTACAAAATATAGCATATATGGAGCAGGAGCTAGAATACAAAATAGTGAAGAAAAGGGATGGTTAAATTATGGTTTTATTAGGAAAGAAAAAAATCACTAACATATTTTTTATCTTGTTTTATATCTTGTTTATATATTTAAAATTAGGTAATAGTGTTTATAGTAGATTGGCCTCATACAGCAACTTTCATAAACATGTTGCCAGGATTTTCCACAGCTGCATTGCGGATCCTACAGTCTTCTCAAGTGTCTGATAGCCCTGTGTCTCTGTTTGGAAATGACCCATCCATACTGATTTTCTCTTCCCGTGGTAACTGCCTTAAACTGGATCCTCCCTATTAATGACTCACAAATTGTCCTCACAAAAATAAAAACAAACAAACAAACCAAAACCCTTTTTCAACTCCCAAAAAGCAGTTCCTGGTATCAATTTCATTAATTCCCATGACAGGCAATTTCACATCTTAATAAATTTTCATTATTCTATTGGATATTTAAAATTGTCTATGAGAGTGACCCCAAACCCTGAAGAGGCAGTTAGTGATGAGCGGAAAGAAATCATTGGATGGAGACAGGCCTAAGTTGCTATTACTCTATTTTCATGTTAAAATGACTTTCTTTGTTGTTTTTATTTTTATTTCTTTGAAACTCACTCACCCCAGGGCATTTGAATCCAGTGGAGGCTTGCTGCACACATCTAAAAATGTCTAGGTCATAAAGCACAGGTCCACTTTTAGCTTACAATTTTACAAATCTTGGGTTTGTAAATAAGAAGAAGATTGGAATAGCTTGGTGGGGTGTTAAATTCTAAAGTCAGGGCTTTATGGTCATTTTAAGGGAGAAAGTCACATAAAATTCACCATCAATGATAAACAAGCAGGGTCCTTCTTCAGATTCTCCAATTTCTATTGTGTTGTCTTTGTACCAAAAAGGGTCAGTCTTGCTTAAGTTCCTTCAAAGATAGGTCCATTTGCTTCTGTTTATAAAAGTACAAGAATGGTCAAAACAATCTACGCTGTTAGAAGCCAGGATGGTGGTCACTCCCATGATTCGTATTTTTTTTAAGCTCTCTTCTCCCTCATTTATTGGTTTATTTTTATTGATGTGGACGTGTGTATATAAGTTGCACACATGGAATTATAATCCAATGTTAGTTCTTTCCTTTTCTGCTTAAATTGCTAGAACTTTGACTATTGGAATCACTTTCAGGTTGAATCCTGTTTCCTTCTAGGATTTTACCCACCCCTTGGTTTTCTGATCCTGCTTAGTGCAGGTTCCTACTGCTGTGGCAAAGTACTGTGATCAAAAGCGGCTTGAGGAGGAAAGTGTTCCTTTCACTTATACCTCAGATGACAGTCCATCACAGATCCAAGTCAGAACAGGACCTGACGGCAGGAGCAGATGCACAGGCCACAGGGGAAGGCTGCTTACTGGATGCCTCCTTCTGGCTTGCTCACTCTGCTTTCTTGTAGTACCTAGGACCACCTTCTCAGCTGTGCCATGACCTACGAGGTGCTGGGCCCTTCCATGTAAATCAAGAATTAAAATGTTCCACAGGTTCACCTACAGGGCAGTCTCATGGAAGCTTTTTCTCAAATAACCCTCTCTAATGTGTGTGAAACTGACAAAATCCTCAAGCGGGACAAAGCCCCGCCTACATTCCTCAAAGTGTCTGAACCTTGTATGTTCTTAGTCTTGAAACCAGCCATTTATCTGAGAATCCCTGGTTCCTGTTATTGGAGAGTCCTGTATAATTACAGCTCCTTAGAGATAAGATTTTTTGTGTCTTTGTCCTTTGATCACACTTCAATATGTATAAAAGACACTGGGAGCTGGAGAGATGACCCAATGATTCAAAGCACTTGATGCTCTTCCAGAGGACCTGGGTTCAACTCCCAGCACCCACAAGGCAGCTCACAACTGTCTGTATCTCCAGTTCTGGGATATCCAACACCCTCTTCTGACCTCTTCAGGAACCAAGTATGCATGTAACACATAGACATGCATGCAAGCAACACACTCATACACATGAAAATAGTAAATAAATAAATGTCACTGGCACACAGGATGCGTGGATTTGATCTTGTAGAATAAGTACTTGCTTCTTTGAAGGGCCTAATAAGTCTGTTCATTGTTACATTATACTTATTCTAGACACTTTATGTTGTCACTAATTGATGAATAAAGGCATGAATTTGGCATCTGGGTAAAGTTTACCCATTTCACTTTTTGTGTCTTCTTTATCTATAAAGCAGAGCAAAAGGAAAAAAAATAAAGACATACCAGTTAGGAGCAAATGAATCATTACAGCACCTGCCACAGATTGCCTGCTCAATCAGTGTCGGATGTTAACATCACTAGTGTGTCATGCTGAAATATGACCCTGTGTTGGATTTTGAATCTCGCATTTCCTGTGCCAATCCTCGTTGACTGACATTAATTTTGCACTTTTTCCCTCCCGGTTTTATGAGACAGGGTTTTTCTTTGCAGCCCTTGCTGTCCTAGAACTCATTCTGTAGACCAGACTGGCCTTGAACTCACAGAGATCTGCCTGCCTCTGCCTCTTGAGTGCTGGAATGAAAGGTGTGTGCCACCACCGCCCAGCTAATTTCACACTTTTGTCTGCTACTTACTGCCAAGTAGTAGCCTATGATCATTTTATACTGTCGTTTGAGGAATATAAATGAGTTCTTCTCTAGGTTTTAGACCCAACTAAGGAAGAAGAACGGGGTAAAGAAAGAGAGTGTGTGGGGAGAGAAGGAATATAAACTTCATACTTGTAACAGTTCTTACTATTTGCTGAGGACCAGAGGTCCAAGTGACCATCTCCCTCTCCTAAGTCTGGACTTAGGGCTTGCTTCACCCTGAAGACGGTCAAAGAAAGTGGCAGCTCCTTGTTGACAAGTGAGACTAGAATGCCCATAAAACAGACTGCATGGGTTTAATACAGTAACCCTGCCCAGAGAGGAGGTCGTACCCCTGGGAAGTCATTTCTGCAGGACACTACCTTTCCTCTTATGAAGAGAAGCCAGTGAGCAACAGCAGAGACCATCTTCTCCGCTCAATACTTCAAGATGAACCTGGCTCTCCATTTCATGGGCTCACACTAATGATGGGAAATGATCCTTCCTGCCTCCCACCTTTTCCCATAAGTGTGAATCACAAAAAGCACAACATCCCTTCCTACCCATTAAGAGGCTTATGTCACATGGGAAGAACTTCAGCAGTGTAGAAAGGCCTCTCTGATGCACCTGAGCCAGGAAACACAAGAAGACGATTTATTGGATCTTTTACTTTCCAACCCTAGCTTGTATCCTCAGGCCCAAAACAAATATTATACATGGAAGTCACTTGTGTCGTTCACACAAGCACAGTTCTGTTTCCACTGCATGAATTCAGTCCTGATAGGTCAGGAGACTTGGGCGGAAACCACAGACTTCCTTCTCACCGGTGATAGCCTGACCTGAAAAGTGAAATTTCCAAGCTTTTATGAATGGACTGATTTTATGAATGGGCTGATTGGCAGCACCAAGCCCAATGGCATGGTTGCCACTTAGGTTATTGCACTCGAGGACTAGGTTTGCAGAGAGGTTGCAGCTGACATGTCAACACTGATGGATTGGGTACATGGGGTCTCATGCTGAGCCTCAGGAGGCCAGCAGAGAAGGCAGCTGAAAGTCGCAGGAATGGAACAAGGCAAAACATGGGACCAGTGCTTGCTTTTTGTAATTCTGTAATTTTGTAATATCCTACATAGTGGGATATCCACCCAATTTTGTGGTCATTTCCCAACTTGATGTACTCTTAAAAAGCTTCAGTACCCCTTGGCTCTTTCTTTGTTTTAGATCAGTGTTTCTCATGACCCCTTTGGGGGTCAAATTGGTCCTTTCACTAGGGTCACCTAAGACCATCTGCATACCAGATATTTACATTACAATTCATAATAGTAGCAAAATTACAGTTATGAAGTAACAACAAAAATAATTATATGGATGGAGGTCACCACAACATGAGGAATTGTACTGAAGGGTCACAGCATTAGGAAGGTTGAGAACCACCTTGAGATGCTCTCATCCTTGGGAGGGATGGTAAACCTAAAAACCAGGAGGCATAAAGGTCAGAAAGCCACAAAACTAGACGGCAGTGGAAGTGTGAGTGAAATAAACTGTTTCCTCCTCAAGTTACTTTTAGTCGTGGTGTTTCGTTATAGCAATAGTAGCCTTAACTGAGACAGAATGGGTACCAGTCAGGTACCAGTAATAATGGGTTATTACTGTAACAGACTCAATGTGGTGGTCTAAATGTAATTGACCCCCATAAGCTCATAGGGAGTGGTATTATTAGGAGGTGTGGCTTTAGTGGAGTAGGTATGGAGGCAATGTTTCACAGTGAGGATGAGCTTTGAGGTCTCCTAAGCTCAAGATACTGCCCACTGTTTCAGATCACTTCCTATCACCTGTGGATCAAGATGTAGCTCCTTCTCTATTCTCAGCTCCTTCTCCAGCACCATGAATACCTTCATGCTGCCATGTCCTGCCATGATGACAATTGACTAAACCTCTGAAACTGTAAGCCATCCAATTAAATGTTTTTCTTTATAAGAGTTGTCATGGTTATGGTGCCTCTTCACAGAAATAGAAACTCTAAGACAGAAGTTGGTACCTGGGACTGGGGGTATTGCTGTGATATTATTGACTATCTTTTTGTTTGGAGGAATTTGGACTTTGTGTTAGGAAAGCAGTGGAATGCTTTAAGCACTGCTTAATGGGCTATACTAGTAGAAGCATGGAAGACAATGGTGCTGAGAATGTTTTGAACTGTGGGGACCTGGCTCAAGAAGTTTCAGAGGAGAATTTTAGTATGTTGCCTAGAGATCTTTCATGTGATATTTTGGTGAAGAAAGTGGTTGCTTTTTGCCCTTGTCTGAAGAGCCTGCCTGAGACTAAAGTGAAGAGATTGGATTGATTCCATTGGCAGAGGAAATCTCAAAACAGCCAAGTATAGACTCTGTTGTATGGTTAGTAGTGTTCATACTTATAAAGATGTATGATGAAAAGACATAACCTGAGTAAGGAAAATACAAAATGTGCAATTTGAGGAGAAAAGGAGCACCAGGAAGTAGAATGGAGCCAATTTCTGTGTTCAAGGAGATAAACAGATTAAAAAATGGAATACAAGGAGTGGTGACCTCAGAGCAAGATCCCATTCAGTTAAATTTCCAGCTTGTGAAAAGAAAGAGAGAGAGAAAGAAAGAAAGAAAGAAAGAAAGAAAGAAAGAAAGAAAGAAAGAAAGAAAGAAACCGTAGAACCAAGTATGGTGGTGTATGCCTTTAATCTCAGTACTGGGGAGACAGAGGCTGCCAGATCTCTGAGCTTGAGGCCATCCTGGTCTACAGAGCAAGTTCAAGGACATCCAAGCTTAGGTAGTGAAGGTAACCATTAAAAACAGAAAGCTAGCTTTCTTAGTTAGGTTTTTATTGCTTTGAGGAGACATCATGACCATAGCAATTCTTATAAGGAAAACATTCAGTTGAGGGGGCTTGCTTACAGTTTCAGACAAACATTTAGTCCATTTTCATCATGGTTGGGAGCATGGTGGCATGCAGGCAGACATGGTGCTGGAGGAGCTGAGCATCCTACATCATGCAGGCACAGGAAGTTGAACTAACACAATAGGCAGTATCCTGAGCATTAAACAAAACCTCAAAGCCTGCTCCCACCATGACACACTTTCTCTAACGAGGCTACACCCACTCCAACAAAGCCACACCTCCAAATAGTGCCACTCCCTATGTGATTATAGGGGCCAAATACATTCAAACTACCACATTCCACTCTCTGCCCCCCATAAACCTTTAACAATATCATAATGCAAAATGCATTTAGTCCAACTTCAAAAGTTCCCATAGCCTATCACAGTCTCAACAATGTTTAAAAGTCTAAAGTTCAAAGTCTCTTCTGAGATTCATGCAAATCTTAACTGTAATCCCCTGTAAAATCAAAATAAGGAATCAGATCACATACTTCCAAACATATAATGACAAACATTACCATTTCAAAATGCAGGGAAGGGAACATAGTGAGGAAAGACTGGATCAAAGCAAGACCAAAAACCAGCTGGGCAAACTCCAAACTCTGTATCTCCACATCTGATGTCAAAATGCTCTTCAGGTCTCCACTTCCATTCAGCTTTGTTGACTGCTGCACACCTCTTTCTCTTGGGTTGCTTCCACTTCCTGTTAGCAGCTCTCCTCAGCAGGTATCCCATGACTCTGGCATCTCCAGCATCTTGGGGTTCTTCAAGGCAATCCAGGCTTCAACTTTGCAGCTTCACAAAATGGCCTTTCTACTAGGCCTCCATTCAGGAACGCCCCTGACACACATCTGACCTCGGCACCTTTCCTTTGTCATGGAGGGAAATTCTCTAACCCCTTGCTTCTGTCCTCAACTCTAAATCCAGAACCATGTGACTGAAGCTGCCAAGTTCTGATGCTTACTGGGGCTGGAACATGGCCCTCTTGTTTAATTACATCTTCACCAGCTTTCTGTTTTCCTTCACTGCCTAAGCTTGGCTGTCCTTGAACTTGGTCTTTAGACCAGGGTGGCCTCAAGCTCAGAGATCTGCCAGCCTCTGCCTCCCTAGTGCTGAGATTAAAGGTGTGCACCACCACACCTGGCTCTAAACTTTTCTTTAATTCCTTTTTACAAGTTGGAATTTAGCTGGGTGCCCTGAGGTCACCACTCCCTGTATTCCATTTATTAATCCTTTATCTCCTTGACCAGAGGATTTAGCTCCATTCCATTTCCTGGTGCCCTTTTTCTCCTCAAATATTTCTCCTTGCTTAGCTTGCTCCTTTTATTTATATGTCTCCATTAGAGTTACCACTAATATCCACAGGACAGAGTCTATACTAGGCTGTTTTGAGATTTCTTCTGCCAGTGGAATTAACCCAAAACTCTTCATTTTAGCCTCAGGCAGACTCTTCTTTCACCAAAGTATCACAAGAATGAGTTCTAGGCAGCATACTAAAATTCTTCTCTGAAACATCTCGAGCCAGTTCCCGACATTTCAAATTATTCTCAGCACCATTGTCTTCCATGTTTCTGCTAGTATACCCCATTAAGCAGTGTTTAAAGCATTCTACTGCTTTCCTAACCCCAAGTATTAAAGCCCATATTACCCCAAACAAAGGCATGGGCAGGTCTATCACAGCAATAACCCACTCCTGGTACCAACTTCTGTCTTAGTTAGGTTTTTATTGCTGTGAGGAGACACCATGACCATGGCAACTCTTGTAAGGGAAACATTCAATTGAAGGGGCTCACTTACAGTTTCAGGCATTCTAATCTATTATCATGGCAGGGAGCATGGCGGCATGCAGGCAGATGTGGTGTTGGAGTAGTAGCTGAGAGTCCTACATCTTGTATGCAACACAAAGTTGTCTGGGACACTGGATGGTATCCTGAGCATATGAAATCTCAAAGCCCGCCCCCACAATGGCATACTTCCTCCAACAAAGCTATATCTACTCCAACAAAGTCACACCTCCTAATAGTGCCACTCCTGTGAAATTATGGGCACGAATTATATTCAAACTACCATATTACGTCTCTTCACAGCAATAGAAACCCTAACATGGTGTTTTGAGTCTGGAGAGAGATGGGTGGTGATAGAGGTTTGTACTAGCCCCACCCCCACAAGACAGGGCTTCACTATGTAGCCCTGAGTAGCCTAGAATTTGCTATACAGACCAATGTGACTTACAACTGACAGAGATCTCCCAACCTCTGCCTTAGTGCTGAGATTAAATGCATGGGAGACCACACCTGCCTGTTCACTTGTTCATTTGTGAGTCAGAGTCTCTTGTAAGGAGTGTCATGGAGAGGCTGTGAGGTTAGCCTGGAATTCCCTGTGTAGTTTAGGATGATCTTGAACCTCAGATCCTCCTACCTCTACTCCCTGATAACTAGAATTATAGGTGTGCATCACCACACCCAGTTTATATGGTGCTAGGACAAGAACCCAAGGCTCTCTGCATACTAGGCAAGTATTCTTCCAACTGAGCTACATCCTCAGCCCCACAGACTCACTTAGTTTCCCATCCTCAAGAATAGTCCTGTCCTTCTCTTGCTTTTTTAAAATAGTTTGTCGTAATTCTAAATAAAATAGTGCTCCATTTTGAAAAAAAAATATATAGAAAGTGTAATTTAAAAGAAAGCATACAGTCTTTAGTCTTTCTCTCTCTCTCTCTCTCTCTCTCTCTCTCTCTCTCTCTCTCTCTCTCTCTCTCTCTCTCATCTCTCTTTTATCATCTCATTGTATGATCCTGGCTGGCCTGAAACTCAATATGTAGACCAGCTTCACCTTGAACTCACTGTGTAAACAAAGTTAGCGTTGAACTCACTGGCACCCACCAGAAGAGTTGAAATCTGTCTACCTTTGCCTCCTAAGTACTGGGACTAGAGGCCTGGGCCACCATATCCAGACGCCTTTATTCTTAAGTGTCTTGCTCCCTTGGTTGGACATTATTTTCCTGGGAATTCTCTTCCATCTGGTTTGTTCATTGTTACTTGCTTTATATATTTCCAATTTTTTGTGAAATGATTGTTTATTTGACTATCAATATATGGGCTGTCAGAAGCATTTTGTCATCACAAACAAAGCTGCTGTCAGTGTACTTTGACATGATTCTAAGCACACATTTGCACCATTTCCCCTGGGGGATAGTTCTAGAAGCAGACTTTTTAGATTACGGGCAATGTCTAATTGAACTGGTCCCATCAGTGCCCGGTTTTTCTTAAAGTTGTTGTGTCATTGTGAACTCCCTCTGCCAGGCCAGCAGAGTTCTTCAACACTGGTATTGTTGGCTTGTTGATTTTTGCCAGACAACTGAATACGCGGTGCCAACGCTTTGAGATTTTAATTTGCATTTTTTCTATGAAGAGCGAGGCTGAGCATCATTTTATTTATGAGCTTGTCTATTTCCCTTTCCTGTGAAATGATGATTGATGTCTTTTGTAGAATTTTTTTTTTATCCTTAGGTATTTGGTCTAAATTTCTGTTGGGTTGTTTTAAGAACACTGAAGTCTCAAAATCCATCTGGAATTGATATTTAAGTATTGCATGAAATAGGGATCCAACTTCATGTTGTTAAAATTGAAACCCAAAATTATCCCAGCACCATTTTATATATAATACCTTCTGTCTTATGCATCATGCCTACTTTGTCAGGGGCCAATATATGTGGGATTTCTTCTGGACTCAGTATTGCTCTACAGAAATTTACTTACACATGCCTTTGACACATGGCATACTCTTCATGATCATAGCCTCATAGTAAATGTTGATATCTGGTAGAGTCATCTGCATCTGGTTCATCTTTCAACTGTTATTATAACGTCATTCTTGTTCATACAAATTTTAGGGTTACACTGGCAAATACCTTTCCATTGCTTGACCCTCCCCAAATAAACGTTTTTAGAAGTTGAATGGAAATTGCATAGTATAGAAAGCTCTGGGGAGAATTAATGATTGAATAATACAGGTTCTGATTTATTTGGTGTATTTAAAAGAGTTTTATAACTTTCTATAGACTATAAATCTTAAAGTACATTTATCCATAAGGAATTTGTATTTCTCTGCAAACACATACAGTTGTAATTCTTTTCTTCTCTGAATAAATAGGACCTTTCTCATTTTGTGTAGTAGTGATGATTTAAAACATTAATTTCTTGTTTCTAATCTTAAACACATAGAAGTTCTTTTATCATACATGATGTTTGTTATGTGACTAGATTACTTTCAAGTTTGAGTTATCTCTATGTAGAATTAGGAATTAGATAAATAGGTAATATAGATAGATTTTGATCACATAAATTTTCAGTAGTAACATTTGTAAATTTTTTTGTTATTAAACTATTTTTTCTCTTCAATAAATGTTGTAAAGATCAGCTATCCCTTCATTTCTAAAGAATTATTTGATATGATATATTTATAATACACTTTTACTCATTAAGATTCATTTTATTTAGTGTTCACATACCAGGATTCATAAGAGGAAGAGGTTTGTGTTCATTTCTTATTCTTTGATTATTATATTTTAAAAGCAAACCTATATTGGACTTTTAAAATAAATTGTATAGCTTTCCTACCCTCTCCCCCATCCCCTCTTCTCTTCCTCCCCACCCCTGTATTCACACTCTCTCTCCTCTCCTCTCCCCCATCCTCTCCTCTCTTTCTCTCCTCTACCCCTGTATTCACCCTCTCTCCTCCCCTCTCCCCTCTCCCCTCCTCTCTCCTCCTCTACCCCTATATTCACACTCTCTCTTCTCCCCTCTCCTCCATCCCCTTCTCTACCCCTGCATTCACCCTCTCTCTCTCCTCCACGCTCCCCCATCCCCTTCTCTCTTCCTCCTCTACACCTGTATTCACCCTCTCCTTCAACCTCTCCTGATTACTACCCCTCTTCTCTTCCTTCTCTTCCCTTTCCCTTCCTCCCTCCTCCTCCCTCTCCCCTTTTCCCTAATCCATCCCTCTTTCTAGATAAACCAAAGCAGAGTAAGGATAAAGGTTTGGAAGTTTTAGAAGGCCTCATCTATAAAACAACCAGCCTCTACATCTTATTGTGGAAGTAGGTATGAGTACAATTATGGTTATAGTTTCCATTTCATGCCAAAGAGTTTCTTTCTTCCTTATCATTCTCTTTTGACACGGTTAGGATTTATTTTCTTTAATCTCTTATTTTCCCATTTCATTTATTGTATACAGGTGGTGTGTATGTGTGTGTGTTCTCTCTCCAGTCTCATATACATAGAATCCCTGTCCCAAGTGGAGATGATGAGTCACACTGGAGGTCTGCTCATCTTCCCTGTGCTCTGGTTTCCCATCTGTCAGCCTTCTCTACTCCCCTGCATTCTATCATTGGCTGTTCTTATACTGCTGCTTCCCTGGTTCCTCATTTCTCTTTGTTCTTTTTGTCCTCCAAATTTCATTTTAAGCAGTTTTCTTTACAATTGACAAAGAAGTGTAATTGCATACTTAAATGTACAAGTTGATATTATTTTCTGAATGCACATACACTCATGAGCCATCACAACAATCCAAATAAACACATCCCCCACAGAAAACTTAGCTTCCACATGCCCCTTTGTAACTAACCCCTTTCCCTCATGTATCCCAGTGTCCTGGTATCGGCAGCAGTAAGTTTGCTGCCTTAATTTTAAATGCCCTTTTTTGTCCTGTCCCACTTAAGTTGTATGTGTGAAAATGTGCAGTTGGGTTCTGGAGGGTGCTGGGGATCAGTTCCCCTGTGTTCTTTCCTGTTTGGAAAACAGTGTCCGGCTTGCCTCCAGATACCGAGTAACCATTCCTTGACTCCTGCTGTTGGAGGGGTATATAAGCCCATGTTGGTACGAATAAAGAGAGCTGCTTCCCTGAAGAACTGAAACTGGGTGTCTAGAGTGCTGTTTAACCTCGGCGTCCCTCGCCAGATTTCCTGCTCCAGCTGTGCAGGCCGCGGCATCCTGGTCCTCATCTAACCTCTAAACTATTTTCTGGTGCTATAAATAGGTTTTTATTTCATTTAGTTTTACATTAATAGAGTAACTGCGTGCATTTTTCATGTCTGGTTTTCTTCAGTCTCATCCTTTGGGGATTGATCACGCTGTTGCATCCAGTACAGGTCTTGCATCAGTACCTGTTTCTTTTTATTGTTGAGGACCATCCCGTGTGGATAGAACAGCTTGTTTTTTCACAAATACAACTGCTATGATGTGCCATGTTCAAGTCTATGTGTTGATGTATGTACTCCTTCCTTGAGTTACTACTTGAGAGTGATTGGCTTTGATAAGTGGTAGGTATGAGTGTTTAAATTTCTTATTAAAATAAAACAAAAAATCAAAACTGTTGTTAGCATGTTGAACACAAGAATGGGGCTCAGTATAAAATTTGCATACAAGCATATCACATACCCTGGTCAGATTTGACCCCCCTTTCTCCTTCTCCACAGCTCACACACACTCCCCAGTCTTTAGTATTCACTATTCTACTTTCACATTGACATTTATTAGCTTCCACATATGAGAAAGGTGTGATACCCGTCTTTCTGTGTCTCAGTAGTTTCACTTATCATCCAGCTCCATCTGTTTTGTTGCAGAGGCTAGGACATCATTCTTCTTTATAAGTGAATATCTATCAGTGTGTGTGTGTGTGTGTGTGTGTGTGTGTGTGTGTGTGTGTGTGTGTGCGCGCGCGCGCACGCATGCCCATTCATCTGTTGGGCACTTCTGTCAATTCCCTATCTTAGCTCTTGCCCTTAGTACTCTACACACATGGATATGCAGGTATCCTTTGTTAAGTTGACTTCATTTACTTTGGATTTTATACCCAGGAGTGGGAAAGCTCGATCATGTGACAGGTCTACTTTTAGTTTTCTGAGGACATTCCTTGCTGTTATCTGTGATATGGGCTGGTTTACATCCCCACAAATAATAAGTAAGAGTTCTTTTTTTTTTTTTTTTACATCCTTTCAAGTATTTGTTAGTTTTACTCTTTTCTTTCTTTCTTTCTTTCTTTCTTTCTTCCTTTCTTCCTTTCTTCCTTTCTTCCTTTCTTCCTTTCTTCCTTTCTTCCTTTCTTCCTTTCTTCCTTTCTTCCTTTCTTTCTTTCTTTCTTTCTTTCTTTCTTTCTTTCTTTCTTTCTTTCTTTTCTTTCTTTCTTTTAATGATAGTCCTTCCTTCTGACCGGGTAAGATGGAATCTTACTGTGGTTTTGATTTCATGTTTCCCTGATGACTCACGACATTGAGCATTTTTACATACCTATCTATGTTGGTCATTTGTATTTCTTTTGGGAAGTGTTACTCAGACCATTTGCTCATTTTTTATAAAGACTACATTGTGTTATTTTGTTGATGGTAAGGTTTTAGAGTTTCTTATGTATTCCAGATATGAATCCTTTGCCAAACGAACACTTGGCAAACAGTGTCTCCTACCCTGCATGCTGTCTCCCTCTCTGTCCATTGTTTGCTTTGTAGAAGCTTCTGAGTTTGGTGAAATTCTTGTTTTGTTTTGTGTTTTCCCATAGTTTGGGGATCCTATCCAGCAAATTATACTAAGTATCTACAAGTATGTCTGTGTCTGTCTGTCTTTTTTGTTTTGTTTGTTTCAAGATAGAGTTTCACTATGTACCCTTGGGTGACCTGGATCTCCCTATGTAGACTAAGCTGGCCTCAAGCTCACAGGGATTCATCTACCTCTGCCTTCAGGTACCGGGACCAAGGGTAAGTATAACTACTCCTGGCTAAGTGTTTCTTGTAGCAGGTTCAGAATTTCCAATCTTACATTTCAGATTTTGATCCAGTTTGAGATGATGTTTACACAAGGTAAGAGATAGAGGTCCAGGAATTAGACGATGATATCTGGAAACTGTCCTTCCTCCAAGGAATGTTTTTGACACTTTTGTCAAGAACAGTTGGCTTTAAATTCACATGTATTTCTGGTTTCTGTAGTCTCTGTTCTGTTCTACTGGTCTTCCTGTTATTAGGCTACTGAGTTCTCATGAGCCTGTCATGTGTTTTAAAATCACGTATTATGATACCTCCAGCTTTGTGACATGGGTCAGGATTGCTTTGGCTATTTGAGGTTTGTTTTTTTTTTTTTTTAATACTTTCCTGTGTACTTTAGGATTATTCTTCTAATTCTGTGAAAAATGTTATTGGGCCTTGAGACCAGAACCAGTTGAAGCCAGACCCCAAACTCTACTTAGAGACTTCCAGAGTCAGTATCCCTCTACCTACACCACTCTCTTTTTTCTGCCTGCTCACCTTTTGGCTGCCACACCCACCAAGCTGATGTGGACCTGCCTGTAGTCTGAACTCAAGAGTTCCAACCAGAACTTCAGCTTGGAATCCAACTCTAAGTCTGACCTGGAAATTCAGGAAGGGACTCCAAGACAGAGCCTACTAGCCTGCTTGACTCTCAGCTACCTCTCCCCAAAGTTGATCCCTGGGACATCATATAAACCATGAACCCCAGTTAGAAACATCTAAAGCCAGTCTCTTTCCCACCTGTCTTCTCACCTATCAGCAACCCTACCTACTGTGCTGATCTGGGATCACTTGGAGTCTGAATTCAAAAACACAGTGTGGTCCCACAAATGAAAAACAAGCATCATTCAGCTGGTCCACAACCTGACAGATTTGGGTAACAGCAAAGACCCGAATATCACCCAACAAAGGAAAGATCAGATGTTGATGTATCCAACCGTCTTATTAAATAAGAAACACAGAAACAATGTAAAAGAGAAAGCCGAGAGGTCAGAGCTCAGATCTAAAATCTCACCCTTCCTCCTGCTGTCCCAGCTTCGCGAAAGAGACCTACTTCCTGTCGGTTCGTTTTTTTATAGTATGTTGATCTGCCTTCTCATTGGTTGTAAACCCAAACACATGACTGCCTCGTCACTGTCTGAATGTACAGCCCCCTAGGTCTTAAAGGCATATGTCTCCAATGCTGGCTATATCCCTGAACACACAGAGATCTTATGGGATTAAAGGAGTGTGCCACCACCGCCACACTCTTGCTATGGCTCTAATAGCTCTGACCCCCAGACAACTTTATTTATTAACATACAATCAAAATAATAATTCAGTACAATTAGATTACCACCACATTTCCCCTTTTCTATTTTAATAAAAAGAAAAAGAAAGCAAAAGGTTATAACTAACAAAAGAAAAACTATATACAAAAGTACAATAACTATATACAATATATACAAGTAATAAATACCTAAACAGGTATTTGACAAATCAGAGAAAATAATTCCATTATCTATCCTATTTTGGTAAATCCAAGATGTATCTAATGCACTTTCTATCCTAATTAATTTTCAACTATAACTAACTAATCTTCAACCATAACTAACTAATCTTCAACTCCCTCAGAGACCCAAGAAGGGAATAATATTAGCTAACAAAAATAAAAACAGGAAGTGCATGCAAGCAACTTCCAAAAAATTTTGTGAGTTGACAGAAACAGCCAGCTGCCTGGGCAGTCACCTGAGGTTTCTCCGCAGTGTTGGGGCATCATCTTCAGCCTATAGGCTTAGCTTATCTGACAGACTCATTTTTGAAGTAGGATGTACACAAGGTCAACAGTTCAACCTCACATTGGGTGAGAGCAGTCCACGTACCAGAAACACCTGAATTCCACTAGTGTCCTGTCATGATTCAGGATTTTAAATTCTGGAAATTGTTGACAGTTTTTAAATTCAGCTGTCCATTCTTCTTGGCTGTGTATATATGGCTTCATCTCAGCATCCCCTTCTTCTCTACATCCCTCTATTAAATGCCAGTCTACTTTTGAGAGGCATGAGCTTTCAGCTGCTGTTCCATTGTACAACAGAATCCATCGGCCCTCTGCCTGTTAAGCTGCCTTCGAAGAAAAGGGCACTGTACCTTTTCCGGATGCGAAGGCCACTTCAGGGATGGGGCCATATTGTCCTGGCCTCAGAAGATGCCTTTTGATAAAGCCATAACCACACTTGTTTTGGCAAGAATCAGTAGTCCCTTGTTTCGTGATCTGTCTGTCCATTTTGTCCTGTTGATTCGAGGATACTTTGTTGTTCAGTGGCTAACTTTTGCCAAAATGAAAGTTGACTCCATATGCAGTTTCTTCAATGCCCATATTTTCTCTAAAGTAGATTGGTACTGCCAGGAGCCGACATGTCTCAAAAAAGAAAAATTTTCTAAGTTATTAAAACATTGTAAATGCCATATTCTGTAGATCTCTGAAGGGTTTGAAGATGACCTGTCTAAAACATCTCTGCTCAATTTTTAAAACATATCTAATATGACTACAAGTTCTATTGTAATGTCTAACTACTAACTTTCATTTCTTTATATCCTAATAGTTGATAATAATAACATTCAAGGATCAGAAATTTGCATTACATTGTTAAATAAATGGTGTAAATACAATTAGAAATATACATATAGCATTTTCTAACAATATCAGTTTCAAATTTGTATACAATATAAAACAATTCAATCCAATGTAAAGTATTTAAAACTAGTAATTGTCTTTTTCTTTTCTTTCTCTTTCTTTCTTTCTTTCTTTCTTTCTTTTTTTTTTAAACAAGAACCTTAAATCTAATCTCCTTTGCTTAGCCTTTTTCCTAACCCTTGACAATAACTTGTAACCAACCCCCCTAAATACTGAAAATTATCCCAGACCCAAAACCCATTAAAAAGACCTCTCTCTCTCTCTCTCTCTCTCTCTCTCTCTCTCTCTCTCTCTCTCTCTCTCTCTCTCCTTCTCTTTGGATTTACACCTGGGACACTAGGTGGCTGTTTTGAAAATCCCCTCGGATTTCTACTGTTCTACGCAGATTTGGTAAGTCATAATATATCAGATATTTTAAAGGAAACTATCTAAAAGAGAATTTTTTTCCACATTAAAAAAAATGGGTTTTATGTGTACATTGGAAGAAAATTGGTTTTTCGAAATTTTAGGCAGCCCGGCTAGCTCAGTCGGTAGAGCATGAGACTCTTAATCTCAGGGTCGTGGGTTCGTGCCCCACGTTGGGCGCCAGATGTTGATGTATCCAACCGTCTTATTAAATAAGAAACACAGAAACAATGTAAAAGAGAAAGCCGAGAGGTCAGAGCTCAGATCTAAAATCTCACCCTTCCTCCTGCTGTCCCAGCTTCGCGAAAGAGACCTACTTCCTGTCGGTTCTTTTTTTATAGTATGTTGATCTGCCTTCTCAATGGTTGTAAACCCAAACACATGACTGCCTCGTCACTGTCTGAATGTACAGCCCCCTAGGTCTTAAAGGCATATGTCTCCAATGCTGGCTATATCCCTGAACACACAGAGATCTTATGGGATTAAAGGAGTGTGCCACCACTGCCACACTCTTGCTATGGCTCTAATAGCTCTGACCCCCAGACAACTTTATTTATTAACATACAATCAAAATAATAATTCAGTACAATTAGATTACCACCACAATCAGATACCCATGAAACACCACAATATGCCCAGATCCAGATACCTAGATCTGATCATAAAAACAGAAATATGAACAACCAAGACAATATTGCTGTGGAGTAATCCTTATGTACACTGTGAAGATTTGTCAGCCAGATTGGTTTAATAAAAAGCTGATTGGCTGGTAGCCAGGCAGAAATTATAGACAGGACAACCAAACTAGAAGAATGATGGGAAGAAGATGGGCAGAGTCAAAGGAGATGTCAGCCAATTGCCAAGGAAACAGGATTTGTAGAAAATGAGCTAACAAGCCATGAGCCACATGACAAAGCATAGATAAGAAATATGGGTTAATTTAAATGTAAGAGTTAGCTAGTAACAGGTCTGAGCTATTGGCCGAGCATTTATAATTTATATTAAGTCTCTGAGTCAGTTATTTGGGAAGCAGCTGCCAGTTATTTGGGAGTAGATGGTCAGGACGGGAAAACTCTGCCTATACAATATGCCCCCTTCAGAAACCAGCATCCCACTGTAATATTCACTGAGAAGAGAAATTTAGCTGACACACAAGACAGGGACTTTGACATAGAATTTATAAATATGTTTGTGGACCTTGAAAGGGATATGAGTAAATAACTCAATAAAGAGCACAAGAACACAAAGAGCTGAATGAAATAATAAAAATAATTCAAGATATGAAAATAGAATTTAATTTAAAAAATAAGATGCTGAAAAATAAAAAAAACTAAAATCAAAGTCAAAACTAAAAGCTCAGGTAGTGAAACAAAAAGCTCAGAGGAAAGCCTCACCCATGGATTGGATGATGTGAGAAACAGAGCCAGGTGGACCTTTAAAAATAACTTACTTTATTTAATGTGCATGGATGTTTTTGACTGCATGAATGTCTGTGCACCAAGTGCATACAGTGCCCATGAAGGCCTAAAGGTGGTTTCAGATCTTCCAGAACTGGAATTGCAGATAGTTGAGAGCTGGTATGTGGATTCTGAGACTCAAACCCAGATTCTCTGGAAGAGGAGTCAATGCTCTGAACTACTGATTCATCTCTGCAGCTCTGTGTTCATTTCAGTAGACATATTTCCTTCAGCCAAAGAACATGTGGCTACTTTTCATCACTTACTTAGCCTGTCTTATCAGTGCTTTGTCATCTTTTAATAACATAATTTCTTTATTGTTTCTTTGGGAATTTCATATCATGAACCCCAATTCTATTTACCTCACAGTCCTCCCATATCCGGCCTTTACCCTTACAGCATCTCCCCCCCCCAAAAAGAAAATTTAAAAAAAAATTAAAACCAAATCAAACCAAAAACAAAATAACTCTCTTCAGTCTCCATCTTTCCCACATCTCCAACACCTCTTCATTCATCTTAGTGGCATTGGGAGCCAAGGTGTGTCACACAGTATACCCTTTTTATCCAATCAGACTTACTTTAAATGTTCTTTGCAATGAGTCAGTGGTCTGGTTCAAAACCTCTGGTTTCTGGTACACCGTCATCACTGGACCCTCACCCAAACTCCTCTCAGATATCCTGAGGCTGCCCAGAGTCATGGAGCTCCCATGGATATTGTTCCTCAAGACCATTCCCTCCACATGATCCAGCAGGTCATAGATGGGGTAGATGTTAGGGTGGACTAAACCAAGGCCCTGGATGTAGGCCTGGGTGGGAGCTGAGCTGGTCAATAGGGCCACTGGTGCTGCCTGCCTTAGATGAGGGACAAAGCCAGCTCTCCTACACCCATGCCTTCAGGGCCAGTTCTCCCACACCTGTGTTGAAGGGCAGGGCCATCTCTCCCAAGTGAAAGGGGGCAGTTCTCCCATGCCTAGGACATTGGGGCAAGCTCTCTTGTGAAGATCAAGGCCAGTTCTCTTGCTTCAGTGTCTAGCAAGGGGCAGAGCCAGTTTTCTCAGCATGGCCCTCAGATTTCATCACCCATGGTTCTTGTGGCCCTCTGCAGTAACACAGTGACTGCTGTGGATATCACTCTATATAAATAAAACACTGATGGCCAGTGACCAGACAGGAAGTATAGGCGGGACAAGGAGAGAAGAGAATTGGGGAAACAGGAAGAAGGAGGGAGAGACACTACAGCCACCGCCAGGACAAGCAGCATGTAAAGACGCCGGTAAGCCACCAGCCACATGGCAAGGTATAGATTTATAGAAATGGGTTAATTTAAGATAAAAGAACAGTTAGCAAGAAGCCTGCCACAGCCATACAGTTTATAAATAATATAAGCGTCTGAGTGATTATTTTATACATGGATTGTGGGACTGCGGGGCTTGGTGGAACCTGGAGAGAAGCCTTCCAGCAACAGGTGACATATATCAACGCAGACCTACCTCAGTTGCAGCAGGACCACATACCCAGACATGGTCTTCAGCATCACGTGGACCCGGATATCACTATTGACTCAGGTGGCAGCACAGGTTACCCAGCTTGGCATGGCCGCAGTGGCAGCATGGCCCTCAGACACCAACATGTCCCCATGTGGTAGCCCAGACACTGGGCTTCCTTGTGGCCTTTGGTGACAACATGGACCATAGATGTCAACATAGACCCTGGCTACATAGGACCACAAACCCAGACATGGCCCTTGGCAGCAGCCCAGGACTGGATAGCACCATGGCCCAGGATGGCAAGCAGGCCACCCACATCAGCTTGTTCCTCTCGGCCTTCACTTCTCCAGTTCTGCCTCTTTCCATAGCACATGAATCATCCACTTCTCTTTCTCTCCCATTTCTCCGCTACATATTTGCTCATCATCATGGCACCCACCCACCTGGTACTGCAAGGTGCCAGGTGGGCCCATGGATGTCTTCAGCCATCCCAGGCCTTGAGGACCCAGGCTGGCCTATGGGTGGCTTCCTGCCAACCCAGACCTCAGTGCTTTATAATTTTATTTGTCAAGTTTACATCCTCAGTTAAGTTTATTCAATGTTTTATATTTTGTTACTGTATTAGTCAGGGTTCTCTAGAGTAACAGAACTTATAGACTGAATACCACCCCCCTGTGTGTGTGGGTATTAGAATTAGGGACTGATTTTATATATATATATATATATATATATATATATATATATATATATATATATGTGTGTGTGTGTGTGTGTGTGTGTGTGTGTGTGTGTGTGTGTGTATGTTTATATATTAAGAGGATTTATTAGAATGATTTACAGGCTGCAGTCTAGCTAATACAACAATGGCTGGCAATGAATGGAAAGTCCAAGAATCTAGTAGCTCAGTCAATGAGGCTAGATGTCTCAACTCATTTTCAATATATGCTGGAATCCCAAAGAAGTAGGCTCTAGTGCCAGTGAACGAAGGGACTTGCTAGCAAGATGTCTTAGTTAGGGTTTCTATTGCTGTGAAGAGACACATGACCAAGGCAACTCTTATAAAGGAAAACATTTAATTAGGGCTGGCTTACAGTTCAGAGGTTTAGTCCATTATTGTCATGGCGGGAAGCACAGCAGCATGCAGGCAGACATGGTGCTGGAGAAGGAGCTCAGAGTTCTACATCTTGATCTTCAGGCAGCAGGAAGTGAACTGTGTTCCACACTAGGTGTGCCTTGAGCATTGGAGACCTCAGAGTCCACCCCCACAGTGACACACTTCCTTCAACAAGGCCACACCTACTTCAACAAGGCCACACCTCCAAATAGTGCCACTCCCTATGGGCCAAGCATTCAAACACGTGAGTCTATGGGGGTCACTCCTCTTCAAACTACCACACAAGGTGAGAGCAGGCAGGCAAAGAGCAAAAGCTTCCTTCTTCTAGGTCCTTATATAGGCTTCTAGAAGAAGGTGTGGCCCAGAGTAGAGGTGGGTTTTCACAGCTCAAAAGATCTAGATTAAAGGTGTGTCTTCCTACCTCAAAGATCCAGATTAGAAGTGGCTCTTCCCATTTCAGATTAAGTAAAAATCCCTCACAGGGGTGCCCTTCATTTCCGGGTATCAGTTCATTTCAGATGTAGTCATGATGACAACCATGAATAGCCATCACAGTTGCTGTGGCAAAGAGTACTGTTGTTAAGATTTCTTTCCAAAAAGAAAAAAAGCTAGTCATTATTGATATACAGACAATTAACTGATTCTTGTGCTTTCATTTTGTAGACTGTTATCATACTGAATTTCTTTAATGAGTCCAATAGTGTTTTGAAGAATATCTTTAGTTGTTTTTGTTTTTTGTTTTTTCAAGACAGGACTGGCAGTCCTGGACTAGGCTGCCTTCAAACTCAGAGATCTACCTGCCTCTGCCTTCTGAGGGCTAGGATTAAAGACATGCATCACCACTGCCTGGCAACACGTAGAATCTTAACATCTCCAAACATCCAAAATATAAAAAGAACACTCAATATTCAACAGTAAGGAAATATGTAGCAGATATACAGATGGTCACCAGCACATGGTAAGATGCCGACAATCACTGGCATAGAGAAATTCATGCTAGGAAATATGTATTCTCATAATGGGATGCTGGTAGACATCTACTAAAGGTTTACAAGTTCAAAGACGACGCATCATATCAAATGTTTGCTATGGGGTAGAAGAACTCAGGCATTCACAACACAATACAATGCAGCATAATATAACACAATACAATATAATACATGTTGAGATTTTCATACATACAATACTGGTGGGAATCCAAACTATGAAATAGTAAAATCACTTTGGAAGAACACTTTGTAAATTTCCCTTTGGAGTTGAAATATCACAATGGGCTGTGCTATTTCCCATTGCCTACTCCCTATGGCAAAACATTCAGAATCTTTTTCTCCTAGCATTTTCAGATGGACAGTATACAAGTGCTGCTGGTGGTCCCCCTGATGTGCGGTGCACAGTGGGACTTCATACTCTTGTCTAATCTCAGCTTCCTGAACAGTCATCTTTCCCACATCCCTCCTTTGCACCTACTCTCCACACCCTTTGGTAACACCCTTTGTATTCTTAGCTTCTTCCTATCTATTTTGTCCTGTTCCACAGACGTAAAATCTGTCCTTTGCATCTAAGATTCAAAACTGGGCCCACAAGTGTTGTGATGTGCAGGTATTTTCTTCCAGTCCGTGGTGGATGTTTCTCTTCCTGGCTGTAACAGTGCCTTTCAGAGAGCAGGAATCTTTGTTCTTATGAAGTCACATCCATCACTCATTTTGATGTTTGTTGTTTTAATGTTATGTGCAGTAAAACATCTCTGTTTAACCCAGTCTCACCCAGATTTTTTTGCTACATTTTCTTCTCGTTTTATCGTTTAAAGCTTTGTGTTTAGGTTGAAGGCACATTGTACATTAATCTTTATATAAGGTATAAAGAATTGATGCAGTGATTTTACCCATGAGTATCTCATTTCTCTGCCCGGTTTTCTGAAGAGGCTATATCTTTTCTTCACTGAACTGTTTTCACATTAAAAACAACACTATTTGCCTGCATTTAGGCCATCATCATACTGTCTGGCTTTTAGGCAAGTCATAATTCTTAAAAGTAAGCAGTGCTTGGTATGAGGAGATAGCTCAATGGTAGACTACTTGCTTACTGTGCATGGGTTCAGTGATGAGCAGAAAGAAAGAGGAGGGGGAAGAGGGAGACAAGAAGGGAGAGGGAGAGAAGGAAGTTTGGGTCCAGAATTATAATTGGGTGAATGTTGACTCTTTATATTAAATTAGAGAGAATTTTCTGGGTGTGGTGGCCCACACCTTTAAATCCAGCACTCAGGAGGCAGAGGCAGGAGAATCTCTATAAATTTCAGGCCAGCCAGGGCTACATAGTGAGACAGTGT
Organism: Peromyscus leucopus; assembly: GCF_004664715.2. Taxonomy (NCBI): domain Eukaryota; kingdom Metazoa; phylum Chordata; class Mammalia; order Rodentia; family Cricetidae; genus Peromyscus; species Peromyscus leucopus. Next base: position 115,073,135 of record NC_051065.1, read on the forward strand.
CTCAAAAAACATTTTTTGAGAGAATTTACACATTGCCAAGACTAAAGAGATTCTTCTTTGAGTCCTTCCAGCAGAACGGTATAGTTTCCAGGTCATATTGATTTTGCATTGTTTGGTCATGTATGTCCCTGGGTATATCGTATTTTTTGTATCGTCCATAGCACTGTTTTCAATCTTATTCTCTCTCTCTCTCTCTCTCTCTCTCTCTCTCTCTCTCTCTCTCTCTCTCTCTCTCTCTCTCTCTCTCTCTCTCTCCCTTGTCTACTGTAGCTATATCACCTATGATAGCCACACGTTTTCTGTACTTTTGTGTCTGTATTGTTTGATTTAGCATATTATTTTCAAGGTGCATTTCTGTTGTAGCATTTAAATTTCTTACTGCTTTTTAAATGTTAATCTAATATTGCTAAGATAGGCCTACTTCGTACAGATGGATTATCATTTTTATGCATTCCTCAGTTCAGCCTGCTAAGGTTTAACTCAGAATTTTTTGCATGTTTGTTCATAAGCAAATTTCATCTTTGTTTCTTTTTTAAGGTTAGGGTGTTTTTTTTTTTTTTTTTTTTTTTAAATGTGTACCTGTGTGTCTGTGTGTGAATTTATGTATATGAGTACAGGTACCAGGAATGTTGGATTCTCTGGAGATGGAATTACAGACACTTTTAAGCTGCCGGGCATGGGTGCTGGGAATGGAACTCAGATCCTCTACAAGAAGAGCAAGTGCTCTTAACTGATGAGCCATCTCTCCAGCCCCCACATATCTAGGTTTTTATGTGGGGATCAATCTCAGAGCCTTGTGCCTGTAAGGCGATAACTACCTAAATGAGCTCTCTCCACGGCCCCTTTTGTGGCTTCCTGATTAATTATTAATAGTAGTGTGCAGTATTATTGTTTGCCCATGGTAGCATGCATTGCTCTGAAGCTGTTTATTATGACCATTCTAGCTCTCTTTGGATATGAATAAATGAAGTAAGTCTTTTCAGTGCTTTTTAAATCTATTAGCAGTTCCATATTTAAGCTGTATTTCTTTTAAGGACCAGTCAGTAGGCACAGCCTCTGTCTTCTAATGCCTTAGTCTCCCTCTTATAGCTGTGATATTATACTCTGTACATTTCAAACAATTATTGACAGATTTAATCATTTTTGTTACTGAAGTTGTATTTGGTTTATTATTCTCCCCTCCCCCCCCCCCGGCCTTCATTTGCATTGAGCATATTGGTGCTGGGCTAGAAAGGTGACTGGATGGGTAAATGTGGTTGTTACAAAGCTTGAGGACTTTGATCCCTGGAACTCCCATGGTGGAAGGAGAGAACTGGTTCCTGCTGGTTTTTCCCTGACCTCAACACGCATGCCATGGCACGTGCACACTCTACCCCTCAGGTACAAGAATATATGTAAAATCATAGTGTTGATTTAGACGCTGAGATGGTAGGGATTTTTTAGTGTTTTATAGAAGTCACTCCATTGTCCTTTCATTTCTGTTGTTTGTGAGATAAATCTGCTGTCATTCTTCTCTTCATTTTCCTACAAGATTTGTGTGTTGCACTTGCTGCTTTAAAATTGTTCTCTTCCCCACTGGACTTGATTATGGTATACCAGGCTGGAGAGATGGCTCAGAGGTTAAGAGCACTGGCCGCTTTTCCAGAGGTCCTGAGTTCAATTCCCAGCACCTACATGGTGACTCACAACCATCTGTAATGAGATCTTGTACCCTCTTATGGCACGCAGGCATATATATCAGCAGAACATTGTATGATTATAGTGTACCTTGATAAGATCTGAAGTTCATCAGACCTCTTAGAGTAGGAATACAACTTTTAGCAAACAAGGAAGGGCTCATTAGTTCTTCAAGGATTTTTTTTAATGCATGGTGCCCTACTTTGGAGATTCCCTTTTCTTGAGTACTCTATTACTTCTGACTCCTTTATTGTCTGCATCTTCCCTCTCTCATGTTCTTATTTCCATTCTCCATTCTCTGTTATACATTTTAGACGTATTTAATGCTGTCCCTTCAGGTTTCAGTCTTTTCATCTGTGGTGTATAAGCTGGTGCATTTTTCTCCTCAGCCATAGTTTACATATGTAGACGTTCACTCTGAGGCTTGTTTTACATATTCTCTATTATCAACTTTTTCTAGCATATGAAACAGAGCTATAAAAACTTACTATTATCTTCTAATTTATTTTTAACTTTTCACAGGTGTCTCTCTTTGTTTATGCATGCCTGCACATGTACTGGAGTGCATGTGTGAAGGTCATGTGCTGGAGTGTGCATGTGTGAAGGTCATGTGCTGGAGTGTGCATGTGTGAAGGTCATGTGCTGGAGTGTGCATGTGTGAAGGTCATGTGCTGGAGTGTGCATGTGTGAAGGTCATGTGCTGGAGTGCATGTGTCACGGGAGTTGGTTCTTCTTTCCACCATGTGTGTCCTGGGGGAATTTAGCTCAGTTTGTCAGCCTTGGTGGGAAGTACTCTCTCTCCCTTACTGAGCCATCTTTCCAGTTATCATCATCATCATTACTAGTAGTGTCATTATCATTATTGAGACAATATTTTCCTACATAAGCTAGGATGGGTTTGAGCTCACCTTGTGAGCAAAGTCTTCAAGCTCATGAACAAGTTGGTTATGCCTCTCTCTTTGCCACTCCTTGTTGTGAGACAAACAAGTTAGCTCTTTTAGTGCCATCCACTTGTATTTTATTTAGTTTCTAAACACTTTACATTTTTATTATGATTAGATATGAATCAGGGTCATGGTTTTCTAGATTTGTGGAATATACTAATTATCATGTAAGCAACTGTAATATCTGCTTTTGTTTTGATGTGGTTTGCGGGGCTGGGGATTAAGCTGGGGACCCTGCATAAGTGTTAGGCAAATGCTGTGCTACTGAGCTGTAGTCCAGGTTCAGAGAATGGGATTTTATAACATTTATTCTTTTATAGTCTAAGGCTTATTTTTTAATTTTGTAACTACATTGAAGAATGTTTCACATATGCCTAAAAATAGTGTTTTTTATCTGATACATGCATTTTAACTTTCATATAAATTTATTTCATTGAGTTAGTATACAGATAATTTATTCAAATGTTTCATATTTACAGTGATTTTTTTCCTCATTAAACACATTCAGAGAGGAGCATGATATTTTTCATCCAGGGTGTTTGCTTACTTCTCTTCTATAAACCTATATTACAGTTTACATTTTAACTATTTATACTTATAGCCCCTTTATCTTATCCTCCTGTGAGGTTTCTAGCTTTCATCTGTTCACTGAAAATTTTTATAAAATTCTTCCCTATTTTCATACTAAAATGATTGCACTGTTTTATTTTTATTAATATTTTCTTATTATTTCCAAACTTGGTATACTTTTGTTTGCATGTTTCTTGTTAAAAATTCATATTAGTAAAACCTACTTTTTAAAAATCCAATTAAGAATCTCTGTCTTTTCATTTTTAAATTTAGCTTATTTATATTTACTATAAAGCCATCATATTAAGACTTAATCCTTGCCAGGTGGTGGTGGCCCACGCCTTTAATCCCAGCACTCAGGAGGCAGAGGCAGCAGATCTCTGTGAGTTTGAGGCCAGCCTGGTCTACAGAGTAAATTCCAGGATATCCAGAGATAAACCAAGAAACCCTGTCTCGGAAAACAAAACAATAAACAAACAAAAAGACTTAATCTTGCTTTCATGCTCCCTCTTCTTTGTATATTCTATTTCATCATTTTTGTCCTATACTGCCCTTGTTTTATTAAGATGGGCTTATATCAGCAAACTTCTATAAATTCTTCTGCTTACCAAAAACTATATATTTTCCTGCATAATACAGTTACTTCCACTTGTTCTTTCTCCTTGGTGCACTCTCTGATGTAAGGCCACCCTTCCACACTTACACTAATATCAGAATTTTATTCTTGTTTATTAAAACTGTATATTATTTTGGTTCCTTCTTTTGTACACAAAATAAACTAACCTTCTGTCAACTCTGATTGTCTCTAGGGCTGGTTTTCCTTTTCGTTAGTGTGCATACTGTGTTCTTTGGAAGGTCTCTGGAGGGTCTTGTGTTGGAAACTTTCATACGGATGTTACACAGACATGTTAGCTATTTGTCTTTCATAAAAATCCCACTCTAGAGGTGTTGTTTTCCCCTCAGAAATCACATGCCCCTATAATATTTGCTAAGTTGAGTAGTGAAGTGGATTCTGGGGGGAAGACATTGCCCAGTGAGGGTTGGGATGGGGTTCAGTGCTTGGCCCCCTAACATTTCAGAGGACCTGCTAGATTATACTTTCCACTTCCCCACTACTTGACATGGAGTTTCAAGAAGTCTGCTTAGGCTTCTACTGTGGATGCTAGTGTTTTCAAGGAGGAGAATGCCTTAGCTGTGATTTCCTATCAGAGACTGAAGAGGAGGAGAGGAAGAGGAGGAGGAGGAAGAAGAAGAAGAAGGCAGAATGAACACTCAGCTGAAGCTGCTCTGCCTAAATGGACCCTGCCTGGGCTGTAGACTAGAATGCTACTCCCTCTCAGTCTCTAGGCTCATATCAGCTTCTGAGGCTCTCTGGAAAGGATTCCAGGGAAACTCCATGCATGTGTCTCACTTTTGAATCCAAGGAGCCCTATAGGCTTTTCTCAACTATTCTCTCTAGGTCCTCACACTATCACCTGCTAATTAGAGTCCTTTCTGGGCAGGACTTCCTTTTTCTCTGGTTCGACTTTGAGAAAACTAGCGTGAGTCTCTTCAGTTTTCGAATTTCGGAACACTTCTTTGGGGTCTCTATTATCTATGCTTGCAGGAGAACTGTTTACGTTCTTTGTAAGACCCAACTATTTGGTGGGCAAGATGGCTCCGAGGTAAAGCTGCTTTACCACTGAGTCTGATGAACCAAGTTTGAGCTCCGGGCCCCACATGGTGGAAAAAAAAGAGCCAACTTGTCCTCTGCCCCCCATACTTGTGCCATAGTCAACATGCCCCCCCTCCCGCCTACTTATGCTCATGTATGAAATGAATAAATATGTACAGTATAACATAATAGCCCGTCATCTAGAGACTGCGGCCGTCTCTGCACCAAAGGATCCCTTCTACTACTGGTTAAGCTCACCTATGTTCTGCTTCTCTCCTCAGAGAAGCAGAGAATAGACTCCGCTGGGGATTCTGAGGTGCTGTTCACAGCTCCTCCTTTCCCAAACAAAAATCTAAGCCCAGGATCCTCAGAGGCATAAGTCGATGATGCTGCAGAATTCCAAATCAAATATTGTCCATCTTAAACAGAACTCTGATATATTAAGCCCAAAACTTAAAATAACACAAAATTGATCAAAAACATTGTTGTCTTTGGAAATGATATCCAAGTTATATATTTTTCTGCTCACTCCCTGCTTCTATTTCCTTTGTCTCTGCTGCCAAGAGAGTTGATTGCCATTAGCTGGATATGACCTTCGGTGTTCGGCATGGACAGAAACACCAAGAGCAGATGATGGTCTGGTGCCCATTGTGATGCTGATGCCTTTCCTGATACCAACTTAGAATACACTTTTTCTAAGTTAAAGGGGTTGCCTAGGAGAAGACCCACCACAATCCAATTTCTTCTAGACACAATCCATAGTGCATAAAAATTAATCAAGTTCTACCCTAACTTGCTTTATTCATAATATTTAATGGTCATGTAATAGGAGTTTTTATTCAGCAGTTAAAGTTCATCAGTGCGGGTTTTACATGAAGATAGGTATTATACTGATGGTTTAATTACACACCTTTTTGCACACCAAAGGGAATAGCTTAGGAAGATTTTGTAATTAAGGGAGGGCTTCTGAGAAAGAGAGCGAACCTAAGGTGAACTGAGCTTTTCAAAAATGTTTATTTTTAAATTAGTAACTCTTTGAAAACATCCAACCCCAGACATGATTCCTGACATTAGGAGTTGTTTACATATACACACACTGTGCATATGCTCTGCCCCTGCAACACACACTTGCCTAGTTCTTATGTTACAAATGAGTATGTTTTATAAACTCAACACTAAGTAGCTGCAACAATTTTTTTTTCCCAGAGCCTACCATGAGAGGCACGTTCTCTAAGCACAGCAGTCTTAAGTTCATTAAGCAAGGCACCTGGGGTTGAGCCAAAAATGATTCCTCTGGATGTCCAAATTTGTGTAAAATCACAATGGAATGCGGGCAATTCAGTTTATCCTGTTATATTCAGTTTTAATGGAACAAGGATTAAAAAAATATATCTTTGTGTTATTGAAACCAAAGTGTAATTTACTCCTTCCCCAAACATATGCCTACACACATCCAGCCTCAGCCAGTCCCTAAACAGGCTCCTTTCCAGCCACCTGCTCGTCACCCCACACTGGATGGCTGAAAAGCATCTTGGGTGAAAAGTTGAAATGGGTCTGCTGACATTGCCTTATACCTATGTGCTCCTGTAGTCTTCTCGGAGTGGAAAGTGACCATTCTGTTTTTGCAGTTGATCACTGACCCCGATTCTCTCTCTCCTCAGCATCTTATTCCGCACTGAATCCTACCAGCTGTCTTCAGGCTACAGTGCCTTCTTGCTGTCCTTCGGTTCTTTAGCCTTCTCCATCCCTGCCACCACCATCCCTCTGCTTTGGCATTTGCTTCCTCCACATTTCCAAAGCAGTAGCCAGAGGAATTCTTTACAGCCAAGTTCTCCAGTGCCTTTCATTTCACTAAGACATGTGACTGTCCATCCTTACAATGGGGCCCCTGAACTATAAGGCCATCTATTCCCCATGGCCTCCTCTGACCCTCTTCCCAGGTCTCTTTGTTCCAGTCTCAGAGTTTTGCACCTGTTTCTTCTCCCCTAGAATGCTGTTCTCCCCAGTACCCTTCCAGCAGCCTTCCTTCAGAGCCTCATAGGAGAGTCACCTTGTCTCCGAGGTCTTTGCTATAGCTATCACTCAACCAGTTCTCTCTCGTCCTGGTACTTCCTACCTCCTTCACCGCCTTGTTTTTCTGCCACCAATTTATCACCAATCTAATGTTTCCTGTTTCTCTTTTCTTGAAAAGAAGGCTTGGGAGAAAAGAGGGTTGTCCTTTCTCTTTTGCTAGCTTTGATCTCCCAGAGCCTACCACAGTAGTAGCAGGTTCTCACTGTGACTCTATAGTGTAATGAATATTTTAACTCTAAGGTGCAATTAAATGATAGTAACTTGGGGCCACGTGTATTTTGTTCAATGCTGTGGATTCAAGACAATGCTTACTTAGCATTACACCTCTTGGGAGTGGGTGATAACTGTCTTGGCCTTCTTAGTCATACTTTCTTTAAAAGGTGCTATGGACCCCTTCAATACGATCGTTTCTCTGTACAAGATGAGCCTGGTAAGAGCATTTCTCATGAGCCTGAGCAATCAGAAGCCACCTCTCCTAGTGTGGATCACTGTGACTGGCTGAGATGGCTATTCCAGGCTGCATAGCTCGGCCCTGGGCTTTTGTGATGGAGACACTGACTTGGCTCCACCAAACACAGTACTGGAAGTGGTCCTCCTTTTAGCATACAGTATAGCAGGGCAGAATTGAGACTACATCCAGCTGAGTGGCCTGGGAAACAACTGGACAGTGACATCACTGCTCAGTGGGTGCTTCTTCCAGATGTGGAGACTGAGCAATGTGCTCTTGCCCAAATAGACATAGGCCTGGAGGGCTGCCTGGAGGAGGAAGAAGAAAGGGAGTAGGTAGTGGGCCTGTGTCACATAGTCAGCATAGTTTCTATCATATTTTTAGCTGAGATGCACCTCTGAGACCATAAAGACATGCTGTGAAAAGAACACCCCCTTTGGGAGAGCTTTCTGCAAGTATGTGACCCCTTCCTCTCTTTAGCTTTGATCCTGGGTGACGCCCCCTTTGTCTCATGAAGCCTCAAGCCAAATTCCCTCTGCTCAAGAAATGAGAGAAATGCTATAAAATCTCTCCAAGTCATTTTCCAGTGACCCGGGCCAACTGTCCCTTTCTGGCATCTTGCATCATATCAGATTTTGTTAAAGCACAAAATATTCGTTTTTGTCTCTGTTGAAGCCTCAAAGAGCGTTTTTCTTAGTTCTGGCATCCATGTGCCTTGGAATCCTAACGTTATCTGCAGAAGAGAGGAGAGTGATTCAGAGCATGGATTTGGCATGCTTTAGGGTCCTCTCTCATGAAGCCACAAGAACAAGTGGTCCACCCTCGGCTTTAGTCAACACTGTGATGCCCAGAAGTTCTCTTACTTCAGGCTCTATTATTATATAGATTCCCTTTAGATTCCTGAACTCAGAGGGGGATGTTCCTACTGTAAGATCTTGATATGTGTGGCTTCTGCTGTGTGACTCTACCACAATACAGGACTGTGTGATGACCAGAGACAGAAATCAGTACAAACTGACACACATTGATACCGTGTGAGAGGCAACTTCAGAAACAAACACGGTGTTCTGTAGACCCTGGAGTTGGGAGGCTGGCATCTGACCCCTGGCAGCCCCCAGCTAGTGAGGTAAGACCTCATGGATAAGCACTGGCTTCACTTTTTCTCAATACTCAATCCCGTTATGGAGAACACCCTGTGTGGCCTTTACACATCAACACTACTTCATTAAGTCACTCTAATTCTCTTACAACCTGGGATTTTTTTTCTTGAGACCTAAAGGAGTATAAATAACCTGCCAAAAGTTACAGAGTCATCCAAAGTCCAAGGGACTGAGTTCCATTTGTCAGGACCTAGGCCCGTGCCTCTCTCTTACACTCAGCCTTCTTCACTTTCTACCTACCACACTTAATTGGTAAGCGTGTGACACACAGGGATGCTATCTCACTGTGGGATTCTGGGACAGATGCTTGCACCTAAGGGAACAACTTTCCGTGGCCCTCATTAGATTCTCAGGGGTGTGGGCTTGTTCACCTTTCCGGTCAGGAGCAAACATGTCCCAAAGCACAAACATCACAGTACCAAGTGGCTTCCCCATAAACAGAACTCAAAATCAGTCTTGTTCTGGTCGTGTCTCTCCTGGCACTGTGTTCAAGAGTGGACACAACTAGCCTGTGGGTCTCGTGTTTACATATTCTTCATCACATGTTAACGTTGATGGTTAGAGTGATGGGGTCATGGGTTCCTCTTTGGTAGGTATATATCAAACTGTCTCTTGGCTCAGAGGTTCACTGCAGGTAGACTCATAGGTGGGTCTCGAATGAGCCAAGGAGGTAAATACCAAGTCCCCTGATTCTTTGCCACACAACCTTGGCTGTATCATTTAGGAAGCTCCTGCATTCTCGTCTGTCACATGCTGGTGACTATTTCCACCTTGCAGGTACAGTCCTAGAACGTCAAGAAAGAGGCTCAGTTTGGCTGGCCACTGACTATAGGAAGATGGGCGGTGTGGGCAAGCTCTGATGTCTGACTGTAGGAGTTCAAGTTGACCTCCGTCTTTCCCAGCCTTGTTGCATTTTCTCACTTCTCAAGCAACCATCTCTGGTCCTTCTGGGGTGGACCATGCAGGCAAGGTCTGTGCCCTTGGACATACACCGTAACAAAACAAGCAATGTCTATATAGCATGGAGAGGTGATGAACGGGAAGGCCAGTGTGGCCAAGAAGAAAGAGAGTAAAGTGGGGGTTCTCAACCTGTGGGTCGTGACCCCTCAGGAAGGTCAAGCAACCCTTTCACAGGGGTCGCCTGAGATCATTGGAAAACACGGATATTTACATTGCGATTCATCACAGTAGCAAAATTGCAGTTATGAGGTAGCAACACAATAATTTTATGGTCCGGGGTCGCCACAACTTGAAGAACTGTATGTTGCAGCATTAGGAAGGTTGAGAAGCGCTGGTGTCGAGCGTGAAGGCAAGGATCGTGACGTGGCTCTGCCGCCAGCCTCGTGCCCAGAGGAACTGACAGAGCCAGCTTGCGCCCTGCGCCCGGCACTGCAAACAAGGAGTGCTTGCTTGGTCACTCCAATGACGACTTGGTTCAGGGTCTTTCTAGCTCAGTTCTTGCTGATCCCTGTCCTGCGCCTCATTTCCCCCACACTCCAGGCCCCCGGACTCCCTTTGATTTGGACTCTCCCTTCCTTCTTGCCATCTGGCCTAAGCTTAGACATCCTTTGGGTTTTAATTAAACACTGTGCATTCTGGAAGGCCTCCCCGGTGGTCCCCGGTGGAGTAACGTGGTCTTCCTGTATTTTGAAACTCTGTGTCTCATTAGTACTTAGCACACCGCCACACAACCTAAAGTTCCGGAGTTCACTTCCACGTGAACCCTCAGGGAGCATGAGATGAAGGGTTTTATCTGTCTTGCTCCCCAGCTGATCTCCAGCGTTGGGTCTGAGTACGCTATTGAATGCTTACAGCTGGATGGGTAGGGATGTGATGACTGGATGGGTGGAAGCAGGCCGGTTATACAGCAGGAGCCTACTAAGGCGATCTTAATATTGGGGAGCTACCGAGCAGTTAGTGTACAAACTCTCTTTGCTGCAGATCCCGTTAAGAAAACTCCCCGAAGAGGGGATGTTATTAAATTTTGAGAACAATATAATGGGAAAGAATCCTTGTCATCTGTTAGTGAAATGTCCTGAATTCACAAGAAGTGGAAGTTGAGGACAAAAGAGATAAAGGATCTTGTCAAACCTACGGTCGTCAGGGCTCTGGTGGGACTGTGGCACAATCTCCTATGAGGATCACAGGAACCAAATACATTCTCTACAGTTCCCGAGGTAAACAAGTCACACAGATGAGAGGGGCAGGGGCTGCTTTGCCACATCCTCAGGGTTCCGTGTTTTTAGCTTCTAAAAACTCCAGTGAAAGATGATGAATTCCTGGATTAGACACACAAGGCTTCTTTCTAATCTACTTGCTAGGTATTTTTCTGTCTGTGGTGTCCTAAGGTGGCGAGGCTGAATCGAAAATAAATTATTAGTAAACATTTGCAAGTAAGAAACAAATTATTTCAGAGCACTCAGCTCCTTCCTTCAAACACACACTTGAAATTTGTAAAGACTCTATTCTGTAAGAATGCTTGAACCTCTCCCTAAATCATAACACGGGTAAACTTACTGAAATATTTTTACAATTTTATTAGAGGTTTTAATTCACTGCTTTATCTATCTCTGTTAGCTGTAAAATAGCTTTAAATATTCAAGTGGTAATTAATGAATCTTTTATGTTGCAAATCAAACATTTTCAACTATGTGCTACTAAAGGAGCAAAGAGGAAGGTTTGGGGAAAGACCTTTTCTCCCTCATCCATGCTGTTGACCGCCATTTATCTGATGTTGGGGAATCAGTCATATCTGCTTTCTCTGCCCCGTGGGTTAATGCTCAGTGTGGACATTGTCTGCTGTCTTTCTGTAGGTCAAAATTGCCTGACATGTTGCTTGCCAGAGACATTCCCAGCTAGATGGAAAGTCTTTGGATGTGGAATTTTTGCTTGAGTGCAAAATAATAAAAAGCATGTGTATTTTTTTTAAAAAAGGATCAGTTTAATGGCAAATGAGCATTGGCTTAGATTAATATTCTATTACAGTAAAAACTTATATTTAATAAATTTTCTCTATCCACCCCCCTTCCCCTGAATCTCACATATTTTTCTAAGTGGCATGCCAACATAAAGAAAGTATATATGATACATTTGATTTATGTTAAGTCAATAGCGTGTGCAAGCCATTTAAAATTGCATTTTAAGTGTAGAAATATAAACCCAAAGAAACACATACAGTGCCATACATTGAGAAGGGTTAGATGTGTTAGCCTGCTGGGGGCCGACATCCCCTCTAAATATTATTCTATTTAGAAGATATTTTTGAAATGTGGTGTTGCGTATCAACTTGCAATAATGCAAGCCCCAAATTCTGCAGTTTCATTTGGAATCGGAAAGTGAGTGGGCATTATAAACTTCACAGAACAGAACAGCTTTCCTTTCCTCTGCCTGCCACTAGTGAGAAATGAGTGGGTAAGAAGGTATCCAGAAGGCTCACAAAGGAGTAACAAATTCTAGACCAGAACCCGTGATGACCGCCTTGTGTTTTTCTGGGGCCCTAATTAATACTGAACTTGGTGACATTTATGTATCAGAGCAATAAGCTAAACAGGAAACAATTTATGTCACCTAAAGCTTTTTAACAAATCGATACAACTATTTGTAATTACTTGTTTCATGAGATTAAAAGTGCTCAGGCCTGATCTTCGCCTATAGATTTGTGGTCAACCTGACCTGTGCTTCTGGATAGAGAGAGAGAGAGAGAGAGAGAGAGAGAGAGAGAGAGAGAGAGAGAGAGAGAGAGAGAGGAAAAAGGATAGTTGATCAGCACAGACTTCCATCAAATAATCCATATTGCTAATATTTCTGGAATTTTAATGTAGTTACAATTTATAGCTGATCAAATGTGGTTACCTAAATTGCTGTTGGTAGTAGACAGTTTAACTGTCTATATTAATTACAGTATAATTTAATGTTCGAGTACTGCCACTTGTGTTGGTCATTTTTACAGCTCAAGTAGTTATCTGCCTTATGACGAACCATTTTAGCATTTTCAATGGAAACGTGCTAAAATGATGAGTGATAAAAATGTCACGGACTGGTAAATAATGATCATCGCCTTAGCTGAGATTAATCCTTGAAAGGCCGGTTACCTTCAATTAACATTATAACTCACAACTTGTCCTTTTCCCAGCCCGCCATCTTGGTTTGAGGCCGGGGAGCAGAGGCGACTGTTGATAGCTTCAGATGGGTAAATTAACATGTATGTGTCTGATATTAAGTATCCAATATGGTTTTACTAATCAAAGTGGAAATAAAAATGATATAGGGCTGTTTTGTGTGTGTAGTATTTAAAAAAAAAAATCAATGTAAGTGCTGTAGAATGGGTTTGGAACTCTGTATAGTTCCAGCTGTCCTGGAACTCACTGCAGACCAGGCTGGCCTCGAACTTACAGAGATCTGCTTGCCTCTGCCTCCTGGGTGCTGGGATTAAAGGTGTGCGCCACCGCCCAGCTGAGGGATGTTTTTCTAATCCACACATTATTCCAGTTAGGTCAGCATTTTTCATTTCATTTCCTTCTGCTATGAATTCTGTCTTAAACTGTCCATCAGTCTAACTAGAGCCTTTAAATGAAGGTTTGAGAGCCAGTCCATTTGAGTAAGGAATACTTCCATTTGACTCAACTACATTGAAAGGCTAACTTGCGATTACTCGTCTTCTCATTACTGAAGACGACGGCCTAACAGGAAGGCTACGTGGATTGTTTATCCACTCCGCTGAGGTTTGTGTCAACGCTCCCCATGTTTTGTATACAGCTTATGCTCTTTATAAGGAAGTTCCCTGTTTAATAGAAGGCGCTGTATTTTGGGTTAGCTGCTTTATGTGAGGAGCAAGCTTGAAATGATTGTTTTAAAACAGTATGCCCACCATGGAATGATTCCCGAAATGCAATTTAAAATACGGTGGGTATCAACCAGCTGAACATCCTCTACACACTCCAGTGCTTGCACAGGTCCTGGCGTGTTTTAGTACGAATGGGGATGCACAGCTAACTCACAGCCTAGCCTGTGAGCAGCATCTGGGTTTAAGCCTAGCAATTAAGGGGATTTCAGTTAACCCTGATATTATATTCTTAGTAGCCAGGTGAGAATTAAAGGTTCCAATGTTTTGCTAATTATCGAAACTAGGGAGCTTTCAGACTGGCCGAGCAATCAATGAGAGGAGGAAACTGATTCCTGTCTTGGTAACAATATCTACTTGTTTAAAATGAAACAAAAATGAGCCAGGCATGGAGGCACGTGTCTGTAGTCCTAACATTTGAGAGGCCGAGGCAGGAAGACTGCTGCGAATTTAAGGCAGGTTGCCTGATTTTCCTAGGGGACTTCTAAACCAGTCAGGACTGCATAGGGAGACCCTATCTCAAAGTGCAAGCAAAACAAAAACACACACAAAACCACCCCCAACAAAATCATACTGTCGTAGAAAACATAAAAATCCAGATTCATAAACAATACAGGAACGACCCTTCTAATCTTTCCCCCAAATGGGCAGGCACACTGCACTGGGAAAGGCCTCTGCGAGGCCACTTGTCACCTCGAAGCTTTACTGATATGCTTGGAACTATATATATAGAGGAAATGGTTCTTATGATGCTGTGGTCTGGCCACTTACAGGGTTTATTTGTTTGTTTTTGGTTTTTGTTTTGAGACAGGGCCTATGTAGCCTTGGCTGTCCTGGAACTCACTCTGTAGAGTAGGCTGGCTTTGAACTCACAGAGATCAGCCTGCCTCTGCCTCCCAAGTGCTAAGATTAAAGAAATGTGCTATCACGTGTAGCTCTGCAGTGTTACTTTCAGTATATTGCCAGCGAGACTTGTGTTAAAGACAAAGTTACTTGCATTCATTAGTCCTTAGAATATGTGTGACAGAATTAAGCTAAAGAGAGAAAGCACATTTTTCTAGAGGTATAGAATTAAAAATAATCACCACAGGTGGTTTCCTGGGACCCGGGGTTCTCCATCCGGCTCTGCTATCTTCTCTGTGTGGTTAACCCAGCATACTTTTGATAGAGTATTTTTATAAAATCATCTGTTCTAATCTAAGCGTTTATCATTATATGTAAAAGCTTTCTTGATGAGAATATTGTAGATGGTGCGTGGTTTTGACGTTAGCATTTTATTTGGATGACTGATCTTGCAGATGTGAAATGTTAATGAATTATTCATAAGACTGCTTTCCTCTGAAATTTTAGTTTGGCTCTTCGTGTTAGTTATTAAACGCTTTGTTGTTGTTGTTGTTTTTTCTCTTTGTCAAATTTGGTGAAGAAGAGAGCGTGTTCCCTCTGACGGAGCCGGCCCCTCCACCTTTCCTTGGAACCCTTCTGTGAGGGCTTCCCTCAGCCCGCTCGCTCGCCAGGCCGACTGTGACTCCGGCATGGAGCAGCCGCTGATAAGGGACAGCGTGGGGCACGGGCCTGCTGTACGGTCTCAGCAGGTCAGGAGTGGGGAAAAAACTTAGGCTGTGGCAACTTTGTCTACCAGTGTGAACAACCAGCATTTTTATTGCATTTGAGAATGCTCTCATGTCAGTAAATGATCACTGACTACACAACATTTTTTTTTTTATTGTCTGTATCCACAGACATGGAATGATGGAATTACAGTTGATGTCAAGGAATGAGATTCTTTTATGCCTTATCAAAACAAAACAAAACAAAACAGTCCTCGTTAGTGGCAGCACATACACAAAGAGCAGCACGCTCACAACCCAGACCGCACCAGCTCCACCCAGGCGCCTGGGTGGCAGGGGCTGCTGCATCGAGTTACAGTGGACCCACGAGACGCCCTTAGAACTGTCCAATTGCTTCGCAGGATAAGAAAGTGAAACCGAGTTGCAAAACACTTCCAGACTGTCCGGAGGGTATGGCATTGACCAGAAGGTACCAGAAAGATTCAAAGTCATAAGCAGAGTCTGCTTTACGCGCTTGGAGACTGAGAGCTCAGCTAGAATGTAGAAAGGAGGAGACTTCTCAATTCGATTTTGTGTGTAGTTAAAAAATAAGAGTTAGTGATTTACATTACATTTTGGTTCGATTATTTTGTTTATCTTTTAAACCAAGGCTTGCTTTATTATGGCTGACGGGAGGGATGCTGGGAATGTCAAGTCAACTGTCTTCTGATGTGGGGAGGGCACTGGCAGCTAGGTCCATGTACGTTAAGTCTTGATGGTTCACCATTTGCTGGCGCAATATGGCAACCTAAGCCTTTTCACCTGGACAGACCCTAGGAACAAGGGCAGGTCTTCATCACGACTGTGTGAGTCTGACACATGGGCCAACCTCCCTCATGTTTGCTTGAGTTTTACTAAGAAAGGAAAGAAAAAGTAACAAATTGTCTACACCTTGGGACCTTGTAAATTTGTTTTTATACAAAAAGTTCAATATTTTCAACACTTCCCATTATTAACCACTACTTTACTGATAAAACTTTGAAAGTGTGACCCTGGAATTTCATCATGCAAAAATATTGACTGCAGCAGGAGAGAACATTTCTTTTAAACAACTTTTTTTTTTTTTCTCATTTCAAACTTAGGAACTTCTTTTAAGATAGTCAAGAAGGCAGTGGCAGGATCAACACAAGGAACAGGAATGTATCAAAAACAGATTCACACACACACTCACTCATACACACACACACACACTCACTCATACACACACACAGACACACACTCACTCATACACACTCATACACACACACACACACACACACACACCCCACCCCATGAACCTGTACAAAATGTTCCAATTAATGAGAATAGGAAACAAATTATGTCAACTATGTTACAATTACAATTTAAAAGCAAAAACAAAACAAAACAAAAACAACAACAAAAAACTCCCCAACCCCCCCCAAAAAAACTGTTCTGGAGTTTCTTCTTTCCTCCCACATGTCAACATGTCATCCAATGTTCATAAATCAAGGGTAATGAAATAAAATACAGGTGCAGCATTGGCTGCAAATCTATTACATACAGTAGATTTTTCCCCCCAAAGACACTGTGGTTTTCTTTTCTTTAAAAGTATCATTAATAAAATGCAGTTGCACAAAAAGCAAAGATGTTTTGACAAACAAATGTATGCATTTATTCCTTTTTAGGAACAATACCTAAAAAATAAAATTAGAAAAAAAAAAAAAAAGAAAGAAAGAAAAGAGCTGCCCTCGGCCCTCCCCCACAAAAGACAAAGATTCACACAGACAGATCGAGATATATGTACAACCGCATCAACCCCATTCTAAAGAAGCGACCAGAATCCCCCCCAAGGGACAGAATCAGAATTGTAAAAATCAGAGTGAAGATGGCTTGCTGTAAAGCCTGAGAACTTTTCTTTTTTTTTTTTTTTTGAGTTGGTTCTTCTGCAAGGCTGTGACACCTGCAAAGATATGTAAAATCTAATTTTTCTTTTTTCTTTATTTTTTTTGCTACAGTCTTTAGACTAAGCATGCAAGACATACAACTAAGTGCAACTGAGTGAAATGTATATTTTTAAATGTTTTCATCATTCCCTAAAGGTTTGAACTGAGGTATGCGTACTAACGGTTCTCATGCTGTTATCTTTACTCATGTCTAGCTACACATGCTGAGAAGGAACTAATCTACCAGATTTTTATCCTCTTTTGAATATCTAACCAGCAACCACTCAGTTTAGAAGCACAGGCCCCCTTCCCATGACCCTGCCTGGCTACTGCCTGCATATCATGAAGCTGCCTGGAAAAGTGGGGGGTGGGGGGTGGGGCATGAGTAAGCACAGACCGCCCCTCTACAGAAAGCAGAGTAAAGCTTCAGAAGTAATTGCCAAAGACTTTCTAGTCTAAGCTTATGAGTGGATGGGAATGTTACCTTTCTCTGTGGAAATGAAAAATGCTGACCAAATCATAATCTGAAAAAGGAAAAACAACAAAAAGCAGGAAGAAACTAGAGGATATATGCCAAGATCAAACAAAATCAATGCAGCGATCACAGCACAGCCCTTAAACAGAAGTGGCATACGAGTGTTGTAAAAAAATCTCTTTATTCTAGAAGTGGCCTGGTGCAGTCAGACACTTTTCTGTTCTCTCTGAATTCATCCTAAGTGTCTCCTTGATTTCTACACTAATTTTCAGTATCATACATTCATTTCTTTTGCTTTGAGATGGTACCCCAATCTTTCCATAGGAGCTATAATACTGTTTTCCTGTTTGTTTTTCTCTGCAGTAGCCCCGTATTTTCTCCTTTTAGGAGTTAGTTTTGGTCTCTGTACAGGTACAGGAAAGAAAAAGGAAAAAAAAAATAGAAAAAAGTAAAAAACTTTGGTTCCATTGCCTACTTAGTCTGCTAAATGAATGCTGTTGGGGGAGGGGGGGCAGATTATCTCCCTTAGGCTGGCAAACAGCCTGGACCTCATCATTTGCCTCTGAACCCTTCTGCCTCCTTTGATCAACAATAAGAGGATATTTGGCTTCATCAGATAAAGCATAAAAGAAAATAATTTACCTTTGCATAATATCTTTGGTAATTTTAGAAATAAAAGGTACAAAGTATATAAATTAAGCTCCAAAAGGCTCTCAAACTAAACCCAACCAAAAGCTACAGCCCTAGATAAATAAATGCCAGGGAAGTGGGTGTAGATGGAAGTGTGGGGGGGTTTGAAGGGCTGAGGGTATACTGACCTAGAGCCATAGCGTTCTGAGGGCCCTGGTCCCAGGAGCCTCCGTCTGTCTACTGGGGTCATCTGCTAAGTCTGTGCTCCTGGGATGGGTGGTGTGATCCTATCCCAGCGCAGACTGAACTGCAGGACTGACTTTGCACACTGGAAACCGGAACATCAGCATCTGCCCAGCTCAGTCCTCATTCTCTCCCGTCACAAGTTCAATGTGAAGTCTCATTTGCATTAAAACAGACAACGCCGCTGCCGCTGCCGCCACCACCACCAAGCAGGTCTGAACTGATGGACGAACTCAGTGCTGTCCCCATGCTGAGTAAAGTTAGTTAGGGCAGCTGGCTTTTTGGTCATCTTGCAAACAAAGCAACCCATGCTGGTAAGGACCTCACAGAGTCTGCGGTCCTGGCCACTTCATGATACAGGGGAGCGCCTGCCATGGCCGTCATACCAGTCTAATTATGAATGATTGTTTACTCTTTTCAGGGTCTCTCTTGACTGTGTTTCCTGATGCTGAGAGAATGTGGTGGCAGTTACTCACAATGGTGGGCACTATGAAAATAAAAGGAAAATCTCAAGCATTCCCATCCCCGTCCCCCCAATACTGCTTTTGTGAAAGGAATCTGCTATGTTCCTAGAATGTGTGCGTGTGTTTCTCTCTCTTGTTCTGTCCTTCACTCTCTTTCTGGCAGGACATCATGTCCCTGTGAGAGGACCTTCAGGTGTAAGGTGCAGCCTTTGGGATTTTTTTTTTTTTTTTTTTGGAAAAAAGACCAAAACGGAATGTTTTGTTTTGTTTTTTGAAACTTGAGAGAAACATGGTGATGTCTATAGGAAAATGGAATGAGTGCCAGAAAACTACAGACGAGAAATGACATTCAGCTTTGTATAATAAAAACACCTATTAACATTCATCACAAGGTACAGAAAACGTGAAGCCTCCAAAGAGGCCGTGGGCCCAAATGGAGGCCTGAGGTCAGAACTTAAAATGGTATAGAAGAAGCAAAAAAAAAAAAAAAAAAAAAAGCAATACATTAAAAAGTTTGGGATAATTATTTTTAACCCCTCCCCCCAATAAACACACAAAGGCCTTCCCCATCCCAACTGGAAGCAAAAAACAAAAACAAAAACAAAAAACAAACAAACAAAAAAAAACCAAAGTGAGTAAAGGCAGTGATATCAACATGCAGTGCTGTGCAAACAGGTCGTCCACTGGAACCTTGAATTCGGGCGAAGGCTTGGTCTGCGGCACAGGTGCGCGAGCTCAGTCGGGTGTCCTCGGTGTCGGCCTTGGCAGGACAAAACTGCAGTTCAAAGTCTGCTGCTAAAAGTGAATCCGTTTATCGAATTTACAACACTGATGTTGACTCAAAGAGGAAAATCCCAAGTACCAAACAGGTCCGTCCAATGCACAGAGTACAAATCCCTTTTGTCAACAAAAAGTAGAAAAATCAAAAATACTCCCAAATGGGATTCTTGATGGCACTAAAGTTAACACATTTCAGAGTTGTCAAAATGTAGCGAAAATCCTCCAGACTGTACAACAAGCGGAGAACGCTTTCACTGCTAACTTTTGACGTGGTTTGTTTTTATTTGATTTGTTTTGTTTTGCTTTTTTTTTCCCCCAATCTTCGGTCTCGGGGGTCGGCCCGCCCAGAGGTTCACTCCATGTCCTCATTTACTGGTTCATCTTCGTAATCTCTGTCATGGTCGAAATCTGGACTGTGGTTGGCTGTTGTCACTAAGGACAGAGGCCCTTCAGCTTCTTCAGGGTCGAGGGGTTCCTCTTTGACGTGTACGGGATGCCTACAGAGAGAGGAACAGACTTAGAGGGGCATCCAGATTGACGCACAACCGGGGTTGGAGCGACCTAGAAGACACGTGCCACAGCGACAATATCCAGTAGAGGCAGAGTAACCCTGGCCATGGGTTTTCCAAATACGGTGGGAAACTTGCTATGACATAATGTCTGTTGTCCAGTTCCAGGGGTCTAGGGCGCACATGTGAACAAGGGTTTCTGTACTGCTCAGTGTAATAGCATTGGTGCACAAAGAATATCCTTTGGACATTTCTGTTTTAGAAAGTATTCTGTACAGAAATCATTTCTCCTGCTTTTCAGGACACATGATTTTACCCAAGGACCTTGTGACAGAGCAGTGTATGGAGCTCAGACTCTGCATTTCTAAGAGTTTCCAGGGCATGGCGCTGGTCCCAGGACCATACTTTTGCGTACCAAATAAACAGGCCCCATAGCGACATCCTGGGTGGATGAATGCCACCCTGCAAATAATTATGTGAAATGGGAATCTGTAATAGAGCAGTGGTTCATGGGGACCACTGAGCACAGGAGGCTGGCCAGGCTAATCATGGCTTGCTGTGTGTTCTGCTCGGCTAGTTAACATGCAGAACCTGTGAAAGAACCCTCCAGAGGACGACCCCAAGCGAGGGTCTATCATTAATCAACTTCAAGCAAACACAGCAAAGAGACACCATGATACATGCTTGAAGCTCCAAATTAATGCATATTTTTACAAACTGTCAATAAGGCAAGAAAAGCCCTGCCAGGAAACACAAACGGAGAGGAAAAGGCTTGCTCAACACAACAATATGATAAGAGAGCAGAGCCCCGATCAGAATAATAACGCTGTCAGCTGTAAACAAGGCAAAACATGAGGCCCGGCTGGTAGCCGCCACCCGGACACTCTAGCTACCTTGAGAGCTGCCAACTTTCTCATTATGGACTGGGGCTCGGTTCATCTGAAGGGGGCTGGCATGATCACACAAAACCACTCTGATAACAACTGTGAAAAGCTGTTCGTAAATCATATTTACAACTGATCTTTTACAAATACAAATGACTTTCTGTTGCAGGGGGGCTTTTGATATGTAAAAGAACCATTCAAGTTAAAATGTGCCCATCTCTGAGACCGGCTGCAAGTGGGAGGGACTTATAATGGACATTATTAAGTATTAGTAATAAGAGGTGGTACTGGGGATGGCTGACTTCCTAAATAATTGATGCTGTATGAAGCCCCAAAGGCCCCTGGAACCATTTAAAAACAAACAGGCCTGCCCTGGGAGACAGGAACCTTCAAAATCAACTGACACTAAAATTAGCATGGCACAGAGGGAGCTGAGGGGCTAGATGTCAGATAAATAGCTTTGAACAATGATACCCATATTCTTAAAACCCACTTGCCCAACAAACCACAGTCCCACGGTATATTTTCTATGTGGGTCTCCAGCCACTTCAATTTTTTAATAGTTGTGCTCATCTTTGTTTCTGAAATAAGGCCTAGGCCTGGCTCTCTGGTTTGCAGAGTTCCTGAATGAGAAATAGTCACTTCAAGAGAAACATCAAACCTTTCAAAGAGGGCTGTGTCCTTCCATGCTTGGGGGGGCACCATGTCACCGAACACGTCACATGCCTGTGTGGTCAGCCCAGATCATGGTTAGTCCTAGCCTCTCCCTTCCCTTTGGGGAGCACATTGCACATTATTACATACTTTAGCCACAGCAGGAATTATTGTCTCTCTTTTTTGTATTTTGTTGGCTTTTTCGTGACAGTTCTTCTGGTTCTGTGTGGTTCTGTCTGTTGGTCAGTCAGCCAACCCCCCCCCCCCCCCCCCCCCCGGGCACTCTGTATTGGCCTTCTTTCCCCTCCGCGTCTGCATAGGACAGTGAGCCACTGGTAGCCATTAATCTTTCCCCTGCTGTTGATTTACCTCCTTGGGATAAATGTCTAAGAATGGAATTGTTGGAGCAGAGGCCAAAGCATCTTTATGGCTGTCCTGATTTATTGGGATATTAATTTGCAGAGGGGTGCTATCAAGTGAGACTCAATGTCAGTGTCCCAAGTGTTACTCTGAGAAAATAGTTCCTGGTCTCACAGGTGTGCGGTACAGCCCCAGCTCCCCTGACCCACACCCCCTGCATTGCTGATCACAGTGGACGTTTGTTTCTGATTTCACTATAGGGGGAACTGTGACTTCACAGTCACCGCATTGCCACTGCCTACGTGGGTTTAGTAATGTCCAGCAACAGGAATTTGCCCTTTAGAAACCATTTTTTAAAACTAGTTACTGAGGCTCAACTGCTATTTTGCAGAGTAACACTTTGCTGCGTGCATTTTTAAAAGCTATCATACTTAGTACTGAATCTCTGGTTCACAAGGTGCAGTCTGATGATACTGCACAAAGCCTTGGAGGTAAGGATGGGAAGCCCTGGGAAAAAAACCAGACTCATCTTAACATGACGTTCTTACTTTATGACTGTAAATCATCGTTTTCTAGATGCAGCCCCTAACAATAAGAGCCGCAAATGGAAGGCTCCCACAAATCAGAGTTCCTAACACCAGAGACTCTTGTGTTCTCCCCAACATTCAGTGAGTGTTTACCTCACCCAAACACGGGAAATGATGTTGACATAAGCTAAGTGGTTTATCCTAGTGCTTAGCATAGAATGGATGGCCAACAAATCCCACCAACTAGATCTCCTGTGTGGCGACCTGGAAACCTACCTACACCAGGTATGACCCTAAGGCCTCTTCCGCTTTCCCCGTAGGATTCAGACTGCTAAAGGCTTCCCTCCCACTGGGTACATCCACAGTGTGCCCTCTACAGAACAGGGCTGCACAACGGATGCCCCTCTTCAGCCTCCCCCTACCAGGCCTACTATTTCCAAAAGGGCTCCCAATGGCTAATGGAGCAAAACACGATCTCTCTGTTCCCCTTACATCTGAGTAATCCTTTTCAACAGCCATTCTGGGAACACTTGGGTTTTTAACTATAGCCAACGAGTGTTTAAAGGCATTGTGTCCCTGTTCAGGGTGCACACCCAGCACAAAGCCTTTGGTCCGGTGGCTCTTTAGCTCCACAATGAAAGTACACTGTCCCCAAACCATCATTATGTGACTACCTTCTACCTTTTTTTTTTTTGTTTTTTTAAGTGAAAGGCAACACTTTGTGGTTTGTGTCACAGCAAAGTGAAGAGCAGAGAGCTGTACTACAGTGCTGCCCACGTGCTAGGCCGGCGTCCTAACAGCGTCTTGTGAGCCTTGTTGTAAAGTTTATGGCTTGATTTATTCCAATAGACTAGAACAGTTAAAAAACAATTTGCATCCTAGCAGGGTAATGCACACTGGACAAGAATGCAATCTCTGTCATTACAGAACTCAGTTAATGGAAGCGCGGGGTCAGCAAGACTAACTGGCTGTGACACCGAGCAGCACAGTGAGGCTGCTGTCGGCACAGGGCAGCACCACAGGGCACGTGGCGGCAACCTGACGTGCGAGCGTCACGTTTTGATAGCGCTGTGCAGGGGCTCTTTTTTTTCTTTCCTCCTTTCATGCAGTTGAAGCCTTTGCTTTGTTACACATTAGGATGACTGCTGTAAAATATATGGTTTCTTTTGGTACGTCTACAGTGCATGCAATCTTGTTAAGCAAATGAACTTCTATCATGGACAGGCCTGTCTCCACGGACCTTTCTTTTCTTTTCTTTTTAAATCTACTTTTTTTTTCTACTAATAGGAAGTAACATGGATTACACGTTGGAGTTTGAACAGACTGTGAGAAGGTAGTGTGCCCTCCACTCGGTAACTTCTGATACTCTTGCTCAATGGTATGTCTTGGAGCGGCTTATATGCCTGCTTAGTGTTGCTCTAAACGTCTCGAATATTGAAATAAAATGTCCAACGACGACGGTGAATATCCGGAAGGTAACAGAAGAGTCAAAAACACCAGCTTGCTTTAGGGAAGATGAAATCTGGTGTCAACAGCGGGAAGAACACACTCTCTCCTAAAACGCCAGCGTGTCATCGGGCCTAGACTATGCCGACAAATTCACAGCTACCACTCTCGCCTCTAAAGACCCCTGTTAAAGCACCCGGGGCACGGGATTCAAACGCCAGAAAGCAAAATTTCAGATCTGCCCATTACGCTGGCAGATACCATTCCCCCCCCCCCCCCTTGTCACTGGAAGCCAGTTCATTCCGTCCCTCCTTGTTAAAGGTCACATTTCCCGTTCCCATCCCTCAAATTTCCTAAAATAAGATGTCGGTCAGTAATCCAGAAAGAATGTGCAGACAAGTGGCCTATTCTTGGAGCGGGCAGCCCTGGAAACACTGAACCGGTTTAGTCCCTTCAAGTGTGGGCCATGGTTTTGGAGAAACTCTCTTTGGAAAAGGGAGGCTGCCATTAGCAGCCCGGGTCTCTGCACACCCAAGCATCTGGCATCACAGGGGTTCTTCTCTGTTGCTGGACCCTTCCTAGGAACTACGGCAGAGGCAGTCATTTTCAACCTTCACCCACCACCAAGTGGCACCCCAACCTGCTGGCCTTTGGCCGAGGCTTGTGTGGTCTTGGTGTCATTCACATGCAGCCCAGGCAACCACGGCCCATTGCTTCGTTCAGTTATATGTGCGCTCATTATCCTGCCGTCTGCTGCTGTAATGCTCCTATTAATTTTCCTTTTGATATTTTAAGAGCAATCTATAAATCATGCCGCCTTTCATTTGTGCCATCATTAATGCTTGGTAATAATGCTGCGGTGCCGAGCTCAAGTGGTTAAACTTAGCGCACAACCAAGTAAACAAGCGTCTTTTTCCTCGCTAGGTTCGGCTGGCCCGGAAGTTGAACACACCATGGAGCTTTCTCAAAGAGGTGTGTACTGATTTTAGGAGAAAAATCACAGTGTGACTTAAATAAGGGTCTGAGACACAAAGTGAAGGAAACTTCTCATTCTCTTGCTGCGTGCACTCACAGTGGACGGAGCCAATTGCTTTTACGAGAGAGTTACGCTAACTAGTCCTTTTTCGGCACTAACAAGCGACACTAGGCTCTTAAGAAATCAGAAATGAGGGAAGGGCCAGGGAAGAGCTTGCGGGAGCATCTAGCAGGGAGGCTGGGGTCAGGCGACGCGGGGCTTGGGGAGACAGTACTCACACAGCTTGCAGAGGGGATCTGCCCGGACTACTGTCACTCTCGTGACTGTTGGCATGCTCCATGGTCCCGTTCAGCTCCTCCCGGATGGCACTGGCCAGGTTGCCCAGAGTGGGGTTGCCCATGGAAGCGGTAGTGTACAGAGGTATACTATTCTCAGCCATGGAAGCCTGCATCGGGCAAAAGAAACCAAAGGAAATGGGAGAAGGAGCAAGACAAGAAGGCTCTGTTAGCAAGGAGTGGTGTGTCCGACAGCCGTTGGTTCAAGTTCACTGGATCACGGCTGACAATTTCCAGGAGTGGTAGGATTTTGCTTCAGGAGCCGTGGGCTTCATTTGGATAAGCTATCTGGGCACCGAAGAGTCCACGGGTGAAGTCACCTGCTGGGTCCTGCCTTGTGGAGTCGTATGGTTTAGACAAAAGTATCTAATATGAAGTGTATATCCAATGTCTTTTTTTTTTTAAGAAGAACTGAATATTTCTAGATCATAGTGAAATATAATGGAATTTTCATTTCTTTATCCATTTTGATGACTCCACTATTGGATATCCAAGATTTGATCAGATTATATGGCCACATGGCTCAAATTTATGAGAACTTCCATAAACACCCATAGGAAAGGAAGAGATTATAGAACTGGAATCCATTTTTTCTCTCCTATCATTCCTGTTTTAATGATTTCTGAACCTGCTTAGTGAAGGCTGACATAACCACATGAAGGTAACACCACATCCCTCAGCCTCAGACCAATCATGGAGGACTTTGGGAGTGAAGAAGACTCTCTAGCAAAAAGAAAGACTAAATCTTATTCCCTTTACAACTAAGTATATCGATATTAAAGGTGACAAAGTCATTCCAAATGAGTGTCAGCACAAAAAAAAAGTATAGAAAGGACTACCACCTCTCCAAAAAAGTCCACCCCCGCCCCCAAACTAAAGTCTGGTAGACTACTGTTCTTTCCTGTCATACCAAATGTAACTACAATGCCACCCTGTCTGCAATGTGGACAGTTGTCAAAAAACAAAACAAAACAAAACAAAACAAAAAACCCCACTGGACTGAAGGAGCCCCATTTGTTTCCCCTGGGTAGGAAGTGTGCCCCCGTGACTTTTCCTTTTATTATTCAGGAGGACAGGCTTGGGAAAAGAGGCAGCTGTAATTAGATGAAGATTTATCAAAATTGTCTTCTCGCAGACTACACTATGCCTGGTTTTCCATTCTAATGAGAGAAAGTACGATCACGAGACAATCTGGCACAGTGGCTTCAGTTGGCCCACCATGTGAGAGCCCTAACTATTCTAGAAAAGCTGGCACCAGAGAGAAGGTAGGAGCCAGGAACAAAGGGAGACCAGGAGCGGAGCTGGCCTGCAGCGAGTCTGCCTGTGAGTCGGTTGCGCTCTTGCTCCCCGGATATAACCCGGTACCTCCCTCTTTCCCCAGCGGAATTACCTGCTCCCTTTTGGAAAGTAAAGGGAGGAGGGTAGTTTCTTATGACTTCTTCTGTGGTTCACCAGATAATCAGTTGGTATCCAGCACTTTCTGGATGCATCTTTTATAACTGCAATAAACCATTTCTACTCTTTCTGGGCAGAACAGTTGGCAGAGTAACATCACTGCCAGCTGCAGCTGGGCTGCCACCTCAGCTGCCTTATGGGAGACCACACAGCGGCCACACTTCCCTGCCATGGCAGTTCTGCCTCGCCTGTCAACTGACTAACAGGCGGCCCTCTCACTGCAAGTACCCTGTGGGATCTGCTCTCACTGGACAACGTTGCATGGTCAGGATGGGAATGAAGCTGGGGCCATTGCTACCTTGATATTTTATTGGATTCTGAAGCCCTAAACTGAGAAGTGAAAACCATGGAAACAGATACAGTCTGTTAAGATGAGTATCCGTTTACTCTTCTTTATTCGCAAAGTATTATGGGTGAAAGCAACTTCTGATTGACAAAGGATTGTGGATCACAGGAAGAGGCCCAGCAGCTGCAGTGACGAAAGTCACCCAGTGGCAAGACCTTGTCTTGGTCCCTTAACTCTCAGACACAATGTAAGCACAGAGTCTTGTTCCTTTAAACAAAACCCTAGCCACTGGGCTACAGTAAGATCCTGGGGCCTGGCCCACCACTATGCCTCTTGAATAGTGCTTTGCGGAGTGAAGAAGGATCAGAGCAATCCATAAATTATCACCTTCTAACAGGTCCTTCCTGTAGCTGATGCTCTTAGGAGTAGATGTATCACAATGTTTATAATGGACTTAATTATATAAATGATCCTGGGCACAGTGTGTGGCTTCATATCAAACCGGCACCTCTGCCAGAAACACAAAGGTTTTTAAGTGATGGCACACGAGTCCGTAAGTACCACGGCTTCGGGAACGTTAACTGCTCTGCGTTCCCCGGGGAAAAGGCAGTCTATAAATATGAAGCTTTACGGTTACCCGTAGTTACTTCAGTTTTTCAGAGCATAATGCAATCTGTCCCGAGCCCCATGTTTTATTTCTGTAGTGGATTCTGCTGTCCTATTTTATAAATTGTATATCATGCCGTTATGTCGCTCTAGTAATTTTTTTTTAAGGATATTGTTGCACTGTTATTTTTACTCGCCTTGAAAAATGGAAGTGGGCGATAATGGAAAGGAAGGCCTGCTGGTGGGCTCT
Source organism: Peromyscus leucopus (assembly GCF_004664715.2). Classification (NCBI taxonomy): domain Eukaryota; kingdom Metazoa; phylum Chordata; class Mammalia; order Rodentia; family Cricetidae; genus Peromyscus; species Peromyscus leucopus. The sequence continues at coordinate 115,100,892 of NC_051065.1, forward strand.
TTATTTAATGTGCATGGCAGGAAGCTGTCTTGTATGACTGGCTGTCTACTCATGGGGAATCCAAATTCAAGAGGAGGAGCAGAGGAGACACGCCTTAAAGTGTTCCTGGAAAGCTGCAGGACAGTTTCGGGTGAGCAGGGGAAACAGGGAAGTGTGTAGAGGGTACAAAAACAAAGGTCTCGGAGATGAAGTGTGAACACGTCTGTAACGATAAGGCACGCTAATTGAAATTAGTCACACAGTTAAGGGAATCCAAAGGACGAGGATCCTTATTTTTTTTTTTTCCTTTTCCGCCTCATGAATGTAAAATGTGCTTATAATTTTAATATCATTCCAGATAGAGCCGCCTTTAAATTCATACTTCACAAGACTCCAGGGAAAATAAGTTACTAATGCATGGTATTTACAGAGGCAGCGGGTAAGCGGGCTTTCATTTACTCTTCTAAAGTTACTACGTAAACTACGAGTAATTAAGAGAAACGCAGAAAGTAGTTTCTCCTAGTAAATTTAGTGCAGGCTAGAAAGAAATAAATAGAATCACTGAGATGCTCAGTTCAGTGGGCCTGCCTTGAACTGTGTTGGGGCACATTATCCACGAAGAGCCTTAGGGTGCTGCGGGTGAGCTGGGAAGACAGGCCTGTGGCATGCAGAATATGGGCTCAGTCAATATTTGTTTAGCAAGTGGTGAGAATCAGGCTGCTGTCAATGCCTCCTCCTCCCTCATCCAGTTCCCATAATGCCACGTGTTCCAAGCCTTTTCCCACTGGCATCCCTTTTGGGGCATTTGTTTCTCTATTTCTGCCTTCACTGAGGCTTTTCTGAAGGACCGTAACATTTCCAAGACATCACAGAATCCAACGACCGATTTTGGGGTGCTACACTATTCACACTGAACAGTGTTCGGAGTGTGCGATAAATGAGGTTTGTCTGTAGCCTATGTGATAGGAAGGTTGCAAGATTCTTTTGGGCATGTCTTCCTAAACAGACACAATGACTACAAGGATCCTGGCTACCTCTGAGCTCTTAAGGGAGATCTGAGTATGGCATTAGGTATTTAGGTATTTGAAAGGTGTTTTAGGTATTTAAAAGAAGTGATACCAGCTACTATTAATTTTAGAAATAACTTGGTGGTGTGGCAACTGTGAGGAACAAGAAACTTAAGACTGGCTAGACACACAGATTTTCCCTCCCGTCACTCCCACCTAGGGCACACACCTTCTAGGACCCTCACTGAGGTACTATCGGACTTACTTGTCAGTAGGAAACAAACATTCTGTGTAAGGTTTGCCTGAACAACTGGTTGGAAACATCTACTTTCCTTCAGCTTTCTGCTGTTGAAACAGTTGACTTACACAAGAGGAAACAAACCCAGACCCCACTCCCACAGAAAGAAAAGGTGTTGAAATGGACTTTAATAAAGCCTCGCTTTCTCTTTAAACCTGTGAACAATGGAAGGTCATGTGACATGGTGGCCTATCATCCAGCACATTAATAGCTGTGCTAGAGTAATTACACTTGTGGTATTTTTGCCTCAAGTGAAATTCTGAAATAAGAGGATGGAAATTATGATACTGCTGATAAATATTAATAAGTGAACTTTTAATTTTTTTTTTTGCCACAATATTCAAAATGCTGAGCATCCTGCTAATGCTGAAGCAGTCCAATGTGTTTGCCTCCGGGGAGAACGAGGCTTTGTGCACTTAAGAAAAAAGTTTAACGGAATTAAAATTTAATATCTAATTAGAGCGAGGCTAATATATTTTGAAATGAGTGGGGGAGCCCCGCGCCTGTGCTGCGGATTGGGGATGGCCGTTAATCTTACCTGGAGAGCTGCATTGAGGGGGGTGCAGTAGGCGTGGCTGCTCTGCATGTTTTTAATAAGGGAAGGGTTACTGCGTAAGAAAGAGACAGAAAACGCCAAGTTAAACACAATCCACCCAGGGGGCCTCGCTAAGTTCTGTTTTTAAGTTTGCTGGCAGCCTTTCCACGTTGGAAACTCTTTTCCCCTCCCAGTCACCAAACCGAAGGGAAGTTCAAGCCTATCTGTTTCTCGGGGTTGGTCTGGGTGAAGACCTCTGGGGATGAACCTGGCTGTCCACCCTGGAGAAGCTGTCTGAGATTATAACACATGGGCATTTCCCTCGGAGGCCAGTCTGCAAAGGGTCGGTTGCTGCCCAGACTCCAGCAGGAAGGGGAGAGCCTGGCACAAGGGCAGGCTGCCTGGGACTGCACGAGGAGCCTCTGCTCAGAGGCTTCACTCTTAGCTGAACTTGACCCTGACCACTGGAGGAACGGTACCACTATTCCTACTTTGTAAAACAGGAGTTCCTGCACAGCCCAGTCTGGGAAATCACAGTCTAATTTGGTGTTGTTTCTGTTGACTAGGTAAAAGAAGCCAAGATACCTTTTTTTTTTTTTTTTTTTTTTTTTAAAGAAAAATATCCCTTCTCTAGTTAAAATAAAAAAAACACTACAAAATTACACTGGACATACTGAGGGGAAGTGTGGCTTCCAGTAGGTAATGACATTCATTTATCAACAGACTTTGAGGGGAATGACATTATCAATCTTTTCCCTGTGCTTAGGACAATTTGGTTTTCGGTTTTGGAGACAGAGTCTCTTGACAAAGTCCAGGTGGGTGGAGGAATGTGCAGCCCTCCTGCCTCAGCCTCCGGGGGTGGTGGGGTGTGGAGGGGCTGTCATTACAGGCACACCCTTATGCCTAGCTTGCCAGGTACATTTCTAGTTGTTCATAATTACTATGACGTCAGTGTTCACATAGGAAAAAAAAATATCCCACCAGCTATATACTGTAACCATCATTTCCTTTCACTTGCAGGGATTGTGGGTAACACAGGCAACATCTAGCTTTGAGGGCCCCCGTAAGCTGCTGAATCGAAATACAGTCAATCATTGGCATTAAAGACAATTTTTTTTTTTTTTTTTTTTTTTAAAGCACTGTTCTAGGCACTGGCGTTCCAAAGAGAAACGAGCGAGGTCCATGGTCAGATCGACACCGTTTAAAAGTCTCTGTTGCAGAAAGCTGTGGCACTGCTCTGGGGTGAAATGTCATACCACATGGGATGAGTCAACCATGCAAAGCCAAAGCAACAGCAGAAACAAAAGAACAAAGCAAGTAAAGGCTCTTACTGTGCGCCAAGCTCGTCAGAGTTTTCACCGGGGCAGTATTTGCGAGGACGGCCTCGTTGAATATGGCGGCCACGTCTAAACTCTTCATCCTCAACTGTCCAAAAGGACCCACACTCATCCTCTACTCTGATAAAGCACTTATGCAGTGAGAGGTTGGTGCGAATGGCACCCTGGGATAGGAGCAGCAGCGAAGGGGATGGAGTGGTAACAGAGGGAGGCGGGGGTGGGGGCGGGCGGGCGGGCGGGCGGGACAGACATCCAATACAGGGGACAGGGAAAAGAAAATAAAATGCAATAAGCATAAGCAAATGGCTTGTGAGGGTTAATATGCATCGCCGCCTAAAAGCTACTAGCATGGGATGTAACAGAGACCAGCAAGCAGGGGCAGGGGGACCGGTGGGCACACGAGACAGGAGGGATGAAATGCTCTTTCGTTTCCCTTAACTGAGACGACAACGTGAAAACCAGTTCTTTGGTCTGACGCCGCCTAGCAGCCTCTACAGTACGCTTGTTAGCACAATCCGAGCTGGGCTAAGAAGTTCAAACATGGCGGACGTACCCGCTGATCTTTTGTGGCCTCCGTTTTTGGAACTCTACTTCATCCACTGTCCATACTGCCCCTTTAACGTTCTCTACTCGCACAAAACACTTGTGAAGACTAAGATTATGACGCACTGCATTCTGCAGCAAGTATAAAAGAGAGAACATTGACATGTTTTTTTCTATAAGAAAAGACTCAAAAAAAAACAAAAAAACAAAACAAAAAAACCCACAGCAGTACATTCAGCCCCCACCCCCAATCTGTAAAATCATCGCCCAGAGCTGTAGCCACCACCCACTCTCCCCTCCCCCTCCCCGTGGAAGACCTTCTTTCGAGTGTCTTTTCTGAGGAAAAAAAAACCCAAATTATGAATGAATGGTACTCTGGCATTGAAGCCTAATTTCTGGTACCATGTGACCAGAAGATATATTGGTAAATATGCATGCAAGCCCCAACGGTGTCAAAATCAGGAGCTGTATAAAGTATAAAAACTATTCTTTACAGACACATCTATGTGGGATTCATAGAAGGGTATTTATTTTTAAATCATGAAAAGTGAACACTCTTCAATACACAGCAACACCTGGCTTAGAAACCATGCCTAGGCTTTATTAAGGAGAGTTCTAAACAGGATTTTACCACTGAGAGTACCACCACTGTGTGCAGCCAGGACGATTAGGGGTAACCTCAGCACAAGGGATCAGTCTCGACCATCAAACCTAAGCCTTACCTTCCAGAGTGTGTATGAACATGGGTAATTACTCACAGGAACCATTTTAAGTAATTGAGCAAATGCCAAGAACATTCAAGTAGGACTCTCAATGGCAAAATGATGATGTTTTTGCAGTTGGGTTTCTACATTTAAAAGTCATTGTTGGCCCTTGCTAAGTGGGATCCTTCACATCTAACAGAAAGGATGTTCTCAATTCAAGTGTGAAGAGCTTTCCAAGACTCCTGTTTCCAGGAAAATCCACAACCCTGACGAGATAACCAAACTGGATACACTTCAGTCCTGCCTGGCTGACTTCCTGATCCAGACTGCATGATGGACTTGTATCAGTTTTTCTCTTAGAGAATAAGTGGCTCCGTGCGGGCAGAGGAAGCTGACACATCTATTGAGCTTTGGGCACCTTATACAGAAGCCCTCGTTTAATCCCGGCATTGCTATTGTTCAGACAAGCTACACTCTTCTCCTACAGTAATTTGCTCTCTTGGTGGCAAATCTTGAAACTCTGAGAGGTCTTTCAGATTTCTGGACAATGATAATTGGTGACTAAGAGGATTCAGGTTACCTAAAAGTTACTCTTCTCTGTGATATAGTACTGGGAAGATAACAGTACAGATTTTATTACGAATGTGATGATGTGTGCACCAGTGGGATCCATGGAATGAGATGGGGACGGGGAGGGCGGGCGTGTGGGTACAGCTGGAAGTAGATTTGTGATACCAACATGACTAATCAATATCCTTGATTGAAAAACTTTGTGATGAGTTCCTTAACAACAAAACGAAAATGTAAATGTAACCTAGCTTTAAAGGAAATAACTTCTTCTTTACATTTCATGGGGAATTATTTCCTCCTACAGCGTGGAGGAGACAGAAGTAAATAAAGCCAGTTTCCTTTCAAAATCGCACATGGACACACAAGCGAGAGCCAGCCAGGGAACAAGGCAGCATCCGTCCCTGCTCGAAATTTTACCTAAGCATCAAACTGCACGAAAACTGAAAGACCCCAGGGGCCATTTCTGATAAAAGAATGACTGTGTGATTTTGAGGGCTATATATTAAAACAGAAAGGAACGAAAAAATCAAGAGCTTATTTTTTTTTAAAGACTAAGACAAGACGAATGACATTGTTGTATTTTGGCCTTTAGATCATTGTCGCAGTAAGGACACAGAGAGAAAATGATCTGTATTGATGAGTCATTGGGGACTTCTGTAAGACTATATTAGTGACACTTCTGTCCTGGCTTTGCAAAGCCGAAAAAGTGAGATGTAAGTTGAAATTCATAGTCACAACTGGCAATTATTTTTAAATGTGATCATTTGGTATTTATAAAAAGCAATTTGAAGAAAATGCCTACTTCACGCTTCTACTTCTTAAATTTTTAAAAGATTTGTAGCTAAAGAGCCTTTGTATTTTATCTCCTGAGGCAGGCTGGGAAAGAGGCTAAGATCAGTTTCCCGTCAGCCCCCATGTGGCTATTGAATTAATTCTGTGCCTAAACTCATTTTCTTATAGAATTCGAGAAAACCAAAACAGGGTTCTTCCTATTAAATTAAGGAAGCTGAATCCTATAATAGCACCTGTTGAAATTACAGATATGGACAAAGCCTAAATACTAGGTGGTACTAAAAAGATCTACTTGGCAGAGAATAATAAATTAAAAGTAGGAAGCTGAAGAACGATGTGAAGGCTATTTGTGCAGCCCAGCCTGGCCTTGAACTCTCAAGTCTTCATACTTCTCGAATGCTGGATTATTGGCATGCACCTCCATGCCTACCCAGGAAGGCTTAATGGAACATACGTACTAAATACCACTGAACCTAGAGGAGACTCCAAGCATTTCAGGGGGTTATCTAGCGGAGCTGTGGAATTTGACCTGTTCCATGGCAAATGGTGTCATACTACATAGTTGTGAAAATACCTTTCTTCCTTAGGGTAACCATGAGCCCCTGAACGGGAATCCTTTCATTCTTCAGCAATCACCCTTTTTACTGTGAGTACATGGACTACACAGGTTCCTCTACCTGTGGGGTTGACGAGCTACGATTTAACCACTGAAGGATCTTACTCAGTTTGGCTGTGTCTCTGGGTTCTTAAACGCACCCCTGTAAATGACTGAAAGTTACCTTCTAGTGAATGACATGTGGCTTGTGTAAGCAGTCAGGCCAACCTCAGAGCTCAGGGTCACAGTGTCATCTCCTTTCCCAGCCAAGAATTCTCCAGCTGACCTATCCACACCTCTCTTGCAGGGGGCAGGGGAGGAGGACTGCCTCTTCCATTCGAGCATTTCACCCACAACAAAACCCTTCTCCCTGGCACGCTCCCAGTGCAGATGGAATATTCTCGCCGCCCAGTAACTGAATTTGCTCCACTAGAACCAGTGTTCTATCAAGGTCAAATGCAAGTCTGCAAAGCCTACCTTCCACGTGGCTGCATTGCGTCGGAAGTAAGCAAACATTCGTGTGAACCAGTTATAGATTTCGTTTAGTGTTAGCTGCTTTTCGGGAGATTCGAGAATGGCCTGCGAAGCAAAAAAAAAAAAAAGGATCCAAAGAAGGTAATTGATGACCCAGTTGGCAGAAGCATTTGACTGTTCATGAGAATGTAGAAAAAATAAATAAATAAAAACCCAAACAAACTGGAATCTGGAGCAAATTCCTCAGACAGGTTTCACAAAAATGATCGAAGATTAATGGTTGTATTTAAACAGTTCAATAGCAAAACTCGAAATGGAATTATCTAATTGTTTGGAGTTTTTATTTCTGTTTCCGTACAGAAATATTAATTTATTAGTCATTCATAAAGCAGAATCAAAGAGAAATGCAAAACATTTCACTAGCTGATTAAAGCTCAGTAATTATTTAGAGCTCAGATTAATTCTAGGGATCAGAGATTACTGTAGCTTTGTGATAATTGACTTGCCATCTTTAAACAGCCTCATTCTCACTGTTGTGTGAAATGAATTCCCTAATAATCACATCGTATTGTAATACTTAATCAAAAGCAATTATGTTATATATTGCAGTTTTAAAAAACCTTATAGAAAAGGTTTTAGCATGCTTGCATACTAAGTGGTTTTAAACCTACTTCATCAATATAATATACCCACGTACACCTTTCCATAGCATTTCATGGTCTGAGTTATTTACTTACCTGCCTAATTAAAGATGCATATGTAAATGGTGGTCTAACTTCCGCGTTCTTATAAAATTCTTGGTTCTGCGCAATATCTGCTAAATATATAAGAATCACCGTCCTATTAATGATCACTTTTTTAAAAAGGGGCTCATCAACACGAACTGCAGATCCCCCATGCTGCCCCTGGCAAAGAGAGGGCGGCTACCTGAAGAAATGGGCACGTTGTATTTGTCTGAGTACCGCCTGCGGATCGGTCCCACCGTGTGCATGCTGGTGGTGGTGATGACAGAGGGGCCTTGGGTGACGGGAGTTAACGGGGCCGTTGGGGTCGTTGGAGTATGAGGTAAGCTCTGTGGAGAAGCCTCTGATGCGGACTTGGAGAGGGTGACACTTGATACCAGATTCAACTGTGAGGAGAACAGTATTGGTTAGAAGGACTTGAGAAAAGCAAAACCCAAACAAGTTAAACAACAACAGAAACTCAAGCAACCGAGAAAGCCTCTCTCGTCCCACAGGAAAGACAGGCAGACACCTGGCAAGGGTTACCTCTCTACATTGGTGTGTTTACAGAGGATTCACTTCCAATTAAAGGTATTCTCCTTTGCATGACATGGAGGATGGGCACTGAAGGGACACCAGCTGGGCCACAGTGGTGGAAAGCTGGCTGGCTCTGTGGATGCTCAGCAATGTACCACCACAAGTGGAAAGCTCTGTTGTCGCCCGATTTCTTTTCCCTCCTAAAATTGCAATAGATTGACTGAGTGGCCACTTAGGGCTCTGAGCCTCCAGAGACCGGCAAGAAGTCACGAGACTCGAGTCCATCGTGAAACCGAACAGACCGCGGGACTGTGCGTGATGGACCTGTGGCTCCCGCTCTACAGTGGCACTTACTCAGGAGGCCCACGTCTATGCCTATGAAGTTGTAACATTTGGTTGCTTTTTAAAGTTTTAAACAGTCCAGCTATGGAAGTGAAGTCTTATCTGAAGCAGTGCAGAGCAGCATTTGTGAGTAGCCTTTTTCCTTCTATTCCACTATGTCCTTTCTTACGATTCTTACACGCCTGGGAGGGATGAGCCTTCTCCAAAACTGGCTGGGACAGGAAAACTCCCCTGAGTTTGAAAATGCAGAAGAACCTAGTGTTTTTCATCATGGTGGTGCAGGTATCAAATACTCAAGAGAACCTCTCCCAAACCCAAGAAACTTCTACAAAGTGTACTCTTACTTGGCAACATTTTATCACACCACATTTCAAATCAGTCACCATAACATCTATTTTGCCATTGTCAGATTCAACATTAAACACAAGTATTATTTATGAATGGTATTGAAAGTGTGTCCTTTGCTCCAGTGTACTGTGAAGACTCAATCTTAATTCACACACTAGGAATGAAAGAGACCACGAAAATCTCCCCTGTGTACTAACTTCCAAGGGAAGAAAGAAAAAGGAAAGAGCTGCTATCATGAAAGGAACAGTAACAGTCAAACCCAAATTTAGTGCCCCGAGCTAAACAGTGGGCTGTGAGCTTTCAGCTCTGCTTTCCTAGTCTCAGTTTGAAATACTGACTCAGCATACCACAAGCCCCCAATACCTAAGAACAGCAAACTGGGGAGAGAGCAGACACTTGCTGTCTTTCAGCAGCCGGGGGCAGAAGGTAAGCTGCCTTCCCAATGGTGCTAGAAAGCTGACCGTGACACACATTGGCAAACCAAGTGCTAAGAGTTCAGAGCAGAGGCCAGGGACTGGGCGGAGCAAGATGCCAATGGAGAAGAGCAAAGGCCGACCGACCTCTTCTTCCCCTCAAGCCTTAACGAGTGCCCAAGTCCAGGAACTGTATGTATTAGCATCAGCCAAAGGGGTGTGTGTGTGTGTGTGTGTGTGTGTGTGTGTGTGTGTGTGTGTCAAGAAAATTAGTTCTAAAGAACCCAAATGCATCATTCAGCTGCTGTAAAGCCTAAGCATGAAGAGACTTTGGAAAGCCATAGGTATCATTTACAAAAATACATGCCCTGAAACTCTTGCCCTGAGAGGTTTCATTTCATTCACAAGCCTCTACAAATTGCTCAGGTTTTATAGAGAAGGAAAGAGAAGCTTGCCCATATCCTTCCCCAGACCCCAAGTCAAACCATATCCTTGTCTGGTCCTACAGCCTCTGTACCCTCTACTTAATGCTCAGCTCCTGTCTCACATCAACGCTATGGCCTTTCCTATTCTCTGTTATGCTTGCTTTTGGAAGAGCTTCCACGAACAGCTTTTACTCTTGCTTACAAATGACAATAAATATTGCCAAGAACTTCTAAAGGCCCCAAAGCAGGACTAAACCACATTACTTCTGTCCTTGGGGAGCTTAATGACGAAAGCAGACAAAAAACCCAGACAACAACTCTGAGGCCTCACCCTACTCCTTGACTTCTCCTTTTAGCCTAAGAACATTACCCTATACAGCCCGACTTTCTCAAACAAAACAACGACAATGATGTTGAACATGAGAGTCCACATGCTCCCTTCCAGTTTGTAAGGAAGTGCAGCAAGTCCTATATCACCATTCAACAGGTACAAGCTCATCTTTTTGAGTGCCCAGATCTTAAAAGAACCGATGAACCCCCACACAGAGACATGCCATCAGATGTGCATAGGCAGCTTTGACAAGGGGCTCAATACTTGGACCAGTTCTACTGGAGACAGCATCAGTGAAAAGACAGATCCCTCCAGGCTCGCCCAGTCCAGGAAGAGAGTAATGCAGGCTGGATTTTCTGGATGCTTTTGAATGTAGGTAGGAACTGGAAATAAACACTGAGCTCAAAGTCAGAGGTTTACCAGGCTTGACAAATGACACCATGATTCACACCCACTGCTGGGCTGTCTCTAATAAGCCACAGAGGAAGCAGCCAATCTCAGCTAATTACCAGATAAAAATGTATTGTAAGGACTCTAATTAGGAGATGCGGATGGAGGTGATCTAATGATTAAATGGTGCATTCGAATGACCCCACCATCAATGTGCAGTGGTGCACAATGTCGCTGGAATATTTTGTAGAAACAGTAATTTTATTTCAGGGAGGGGAGACAGTAATATTTGTAATGATGGCTATGAGGTAAACTAATTAAAAGACAGTTCCTAGAGGAAAAGGGTGTCTGGGAGCAGCTGCGGCCATTCCAAACCCAAGTGCCAAGTCTCAATGGAAGGGTTTCAGTCAAGTGGAAAATTTCTGCCTGACCTCTGCCCTTGCTATTAATTTGCAGAAACACTAATGACACATATACATATTCCCACAAAATTGTTCTAATTGCTAATTTGCCAAAGGAGCCTGGATTCTAAATTAAACATGACTGTAGCCTGTGAGGGAAGAACAGAAAGCTGGGGACTCCAAACAGGGGAGCTCTGCCATGCAAGACCATCAGAAGGGTGGACCACCAAGTTAATGAGACACAAGCCTGGCAGCTGCTGGGCAAGCTTCTCAACTTTTAAACTTCTGTCTAGTGATCACATGTGTGTCTCGAGGAGAAGCCATTTTTCCAAGAAAAGGGGAGGGGTATCAGGGAGGATTCAAAACACACCGTGTTCACATAAAACCTGCTCTTACAATGAAGAATTCTACCCGAAACATTGAAAACAAAATAATAATGAGCTACCACAAGCTTAGGAAGAGCAAAGTGGGGCACTGTGTGTGTGTGTGTGTGTGTGTGTGTGTGTGTGTGTGTGTGTGTGGCCCAGTCAGGAAAGGGCTTGCCCAAGGATGCAGACCTGAGTTCACCTCCCCAGCACCCACAGGTGTGATGGTTATAATGCCAGCCCTAGGAAGACAGAGACAGGAGGATCCCTGGTACTTGTTGGCAAGTCAACCTAGTAGAGTCAAGTGTTCCAGGCTCAGTGAGAGATCCTGTCTCAAAAAAAGAAGTTGAGAAAGACATGGAACATCGACCTCTGACCTCTACACACACACACACACACACACACACACACACACACACACACACACACGGGGGGGGGGGCACAAATCAGGAGCACGCACACAGAGGCACACACATACACACAGATAAAAGAGCAAATCAGGAACAGTGATGTGGGTTTTTCGCTGTTATCTTGAAATATGCATCTTAATTGTCAATTATTAAATCTTTAGACAATCATCAAGGAAAAAGGAAAGCTTTGGTGTTCCATGTTTCTAAGTGTAGGTAAGGGTTTAAAAGAGAATTTTTTTTTCCAGGGCATGGAGCAGGAAGGGATTGGACTGGGAGGGTTTCTTTCCCTGATGGAAAGCCCATTTTTCTCATTGTGTTCGTTTGCTATTTAAGAAGAGGTTGCTATGTTTAGAAAAGCTAGTAACGCAGATATTTTTCTCCATGGCAAGTTGCCACTGAAGGGATGATTTCAGCAAAGATAATCTCTTTCAAACTCTGGCCAGGAGCTAAATTCTTATGTCACTTAAAGTTGCTGCAGGCTTTTTAGCTTTTAAATAAAAATACAAACAACCATGCTATCAAGTCTTGACTTTTACCTCAGTTTGGTTACCAAAGGGCTTTCCTGGAAGCGTCTACTGTTGAAACTATCCCAACTATCAGCTACCCAATATTGTACTTTGTCCTTTCTAAAAACAAAAATCAATCTTTAGTTTTTCCATAGCACGCTCCCCTCAAGTGTAAGGATGGTGAGTCACTCACACTTAAAAAAATAAAAAATAAACAAACCGCTGATGCAAACCCCAGGCAGAAGCAGACTTGTTAGGGAGTATTCCCACAAGAACTCATCTTTTGTTTTTGTTTGTGCTCTTGCTTCTCATGAAAACAGATTCTGAGAACAAAAGAAAAACCTGAAACCAAAACACCAGAGACCAGCGTTTCACAGGAGGGACTTGGGGCTCACCCAACTGGTTTCTCTGCTGCGGCCTGGATGGGCTGAGAGGCTCGGGTCCTGCCCTCACCTGCAATGTTCTGAGGCTGGAGGCTGCCTTTGTAGGCATGAATCACCAAGTTCAGACTCCATGGACAGAGGGCAGGCAGTGGGTGGTAGGGGGGGAGGCCTTTGGAGAGGACTCTGCACTCTGATGGGAGCCTGGCTTATTCTAGAGACTCAGAGGGTGGCAGTCCTGGCAGGGACAGGAACAACAAACCTGAGCCGAGGTGCAGAAGGGAACTTAACAAAAAGCAGTCTATAGAACAGCTTTTGTGCGCTGGATTGCAGAGTCCCTCTTTATGAGTGGCCAACATGACTGCTCCAAGGCCCCTGCAGCCCACACCTGGTCACCCGTTCCTTGAAGTTCACAGGCTCTTTTTTCAAGGGGATAGACGGACCGCTCTGTTTTCAAAGGAGCTAAAAAAACTATTTCAAAACAGTCCTAATTGCTAGAGTTAGAGTCAATGTGCAAAGAGGAAAATCTCTCCGGCTGCATTTCATTCTAAAAGTGTCTTACGAATTTTTCATGAAGTAGGCTCCAGTACCTGTGCTGTAATTACTTGCCCACCAAAATCTCAAAGAATGTGGTTTCTCCAGGCCTGGGGAGTAGTTCTCCCGAGTGCAGGAATCCGCAAAGCAAAGTTCTTCCCCCTCCGCATCATGAAGTGGGGTTTACACGGCACACTCCTCACACCAGCATAGCAAAGTGGCTTTGTAAGAAGTCACTGACAATAAAGTCCTAACACAGACTTGTTTCCTTTTGTTGTCCTTCTGTGTTGAGTTACATCTTCGCCAGTTCTGCATGGAGTTAAGTATAGACGCGACATTGTGCTGTTCACTCCGGGAATGGAACTGGGCTTGGAACAAAGGAAGAGCAGACTATTTTCTCCTTTTTGCTGTTACTTCTCTTTCCGTGGGAAACAGAAGAACTTTTAAATCTTACTACAACAAATTTGGCTATTGTAAACATATGTCAACAAGAGCCTTTTCTCTCTTGGTACCTAACTGCTAGAACTGGCTAGATGCTAGCTAGGCCTTTTCATGCAGGGCCTGGCTCAGCTGACAGCTCACTTCTGAGGTTGGTGATTCCTCCCCTTCCGGCATTCGGACCCTCATCATACATGTTCCTCTCCCAGCCCCCGTCCTCAGACACACACATCCGTGGAGCCACTCCTCCCCAGAGGCACGAGCTGGGGAGCTGACCTCTTTCCTTCTAGAGAATTCTATGCAGCTTTTAGGTTTCAAATGACACATCGTTTCCTCAGGTCACTTTTCCCAGTCACATACAGCATTCTCTATGCAACAAATAATCTATGTGTGTATGGGTATGTGTGTATGGGTATATGTATACATATGTGTGGATATATGCATGCAATTATTTGGTAGCTTGTTCACAAGACTCCAAACACCTCTCTGGCAAGTACAGGTCTTTCTTGTTTGACCATATTCAGTATGTCACTGTGGCCAAGTAATTATCCCTTGATGGAATGGCTTGATTTCTACATTCAGGAATTCCAACTCTGAGAAAAGAGATGTGATGGCCATCAGAAGACATGCTGCCCAAGGAGTCAGCAAGACCCGAGGCTGGGGATATACTGTTCCCATCAGCCATACATTTGCAGCCCATTGTGGGTGGACCTTGTCAGAGCCTTGTCTACACCCTTGGGCACTGTTCTGGGAATGTGCACATTTTGTCACTATCCAAACCTAAAGATGTGCCCCATGCTGGGATCCAGAAAACACACCTCTGAGCTGATGCAACAACCACCTGAGAACGTGTTGGCAGCTCTCGGATGGGAGGAACCGAGGACATGGTGGACCACTGGCTACAAAAGCCACTTAGCACCCAAATGGCATTTAGCGAAGGGCAACATTTACAGCTGAGCATTCTATCACTTAGTGACTAAGAATTTTAAAATAAACACCAAGTTCCTTTTAAACAGAAATGGAAAAAGAAACAACTTCATAAACTCACTGGCATGGTTGTTAATGTGGAAGTCCCCATCTATGGTTAGATATGAAACTCAGTGGATTCTAGAAGGATGCTCATTCAAATGCTCACCAGCCATTCATTCTATTATTTAGGGTGGAATAAATTAATTACAGGCTGGAGGGAATATTTTGAATGTTAGGATCAGTCACCAGATAGCTCTGAGTCCCTAAAGTTGAAATCATCAAGGGGTCTGAAATATGCATGGGCTTTTTTTTTCTTTCTTTCTTTTCTTTTGGCAAGGAAGTGAAAATTTATGCAAAACATTACACGTCTATCTTTTATAATTAATTTTCCAATGCCTCACCTATACATATTTTAATAATTCCTGATTTATAAGATGGTATCTATAATAAAATTTTCTATTTTCCAATAAATGAAAAGGAGGCAGGTTCACTCCGACAACAGAGTGTCACACAATATCTACGTGTCAGGCACCAATTTTTAGTTCTTACATGTAAGTTAAAGGATAAGGAATTTATAATGCTGCCTGTGAGGGGAACCACTTTTCATACACAAATGTGATTTTTTTTCCAAAGGGTAATACAACAGTACATTTACATAAACTAATCCAAACAATCTATGTATTTGACAATGGCAAACCTCACACAGACAGGCTATTGTTGGTTTACATCTTGGAGTTCTTTATACTGGCTTGTAGCACCGCTCTAGCTGTCAAAGGTTTGACTTGGACGCTAAATAAATGGTTATAGAAGTGCTGTGCAGCGATATTGGACTTCTTTGCAAAAGAAAACCTGCTGTGTATGAATTCAAAAGCTATTAATTTTTCAGTCAAAAATATTCGTGCCTATTTCTTTTAATAAAGAAATACTGTGCTGAGCTTCTAAGAGATAATGTTGACTAGTGGTAGAGAATTTTCAATAGAGCAGTTAAAAATAAATTTAGTAGGAGGTCCCCTTCAAAGTTATAATTTTCTAGAATGTAAAACATTTTTTTTTCAATACTAATCAAGACAAACCTTCCTTCCCCGTTCATTCCCTCACCCCTAGCTGCTTCCCTTGTTTATTGGCTACTTAGCACAGGTCCACAGGGAGACAGAGCATCAAGGGTCCTCATGTGCCCATGTGGGCTTATATACATGGTGCTCAGGGCTAGTCCCAGGCCCCATTACCCACTGAGGACCCCAAGGGACTCTGTAGTTCCATCTCTTTACATGGATTCCTCCTCTGCCTTGATCCAAAATGAGCCTATTGCCAGAGTGTTACATTCAATCATGACTCTATCATGGCTGTTTTTAATTCATGGAGGAAGATGGGGACAACCTGTCTATCCCTGTTGCTATGTGTGAAGACTTAGTCTTCAATCTGAAGGAAGCACTTCACTAAAAACTACTGAGGATTTCCAGAGAGGTCCAGGGCAGTCACTCCCCTTTGCCACTGGTCATGACACCATTTCAGGGTAGCGTTAATTCTTCCCAATGGTCATCTGAAAAGAAGAGATGAAGAGCAGCTTCGGATGGTCTGGCTCTTTCCCCATCCTTTCCTTTTTGGTAGCTTACCATCCTATCCTGCAGCCATTTACTGTGAGATACATGGAAGCTAGGACTCTTTCTCAGTAAAAATGGATGCGTGGAGTGTTTAATGATTTTATGTCCTGTATCTCAGTAATGTGTTCTGCTTCAGACATTAATTCTGTCTGCCAACTGCATCTTGGCAGGCTACCATATTTACTGGGTTAATAGTCTGACTCCGTTTTATTTCTATCACCATACATCATACATATAGGGGTGTATGTTTGCTTTATTTATAGAAAAAAAATCCGTCAAAACAGATAAACCAATACTTTGCCATTATGCTGCATCATTGCATGTTGATTAAAATTGCTGCTACTAACTATAGATTGTCAACGCTCAATTAATTTTCACATAGGGACTCCCAGCAAAATCAAATAAAGTCAGCGTACCTTTAAATTTTACAAATCTTAAAATCAGGAACCAAGGCATGGCCTCCATTTTGAATAATCAGCTAGAGCCACTAGGAGACTTCCAGAAATGTATGTGAGTGATACCAATGCTGATGAGATCAGTTTACAGTTTAAAAACAAACAAACAAACCAACAAAACAAGGTTCAAGGCAGGATGTTTGCTTTAGGTATCATATGCCTACCTAGATCTCAACTTTAAGGCCCAGCACAAGGAAATACGACAAGCAAAGCCAACTTCTAAAAACCGGGGATGGATACCATGTCTGTCTCATCCTGGGTCTCTCCCAGATGCCTAGCATCCTGCCTGTCTTCTCCATGAAAAGCCAGAAAGAGTCAGGTGAAGGAGGGCTTTGGAATTCCCAGATGCCCTCTGGAGCTATTCTCCCAGTGCTTGAGGTGGGATGCAGAGAAGGAATACCACTAGTTTATGGTGCTATTCCCCCGGGTGGGGACCAGTACTTACGGGCTGAGGGGCAGCTTTGGGTTCTGTAGACTTCACATGCAGGTGGGTCATCATGGCTTGCAGGCGCTCTTTGTCTTTTGCAAGCTAATGGGAAGAAAAGGCTTTGTTATGTCTTTGAATAGCGATGTGTGACTCTTTCAAATACCTCCAACTATGCATATCCCAACTAACTACAGCACATGATGGAATCATTTTTATTACTTCATCGTTTGAAATCTACAGGACCCCTGCCAAAGTCTGAGGAACCGGAGGTGTTGATGTGAGATTTCCCAACACAAGGTGCATTAGTCTTTAACTGGGACATTCTAGACCTGCTGGCACCACAGAGTCCCAGGGAACATGGACAGCTCAAAGGCAAGCATGAATCATGCCCATTAGCCAAGCTGATTCATGAGGAGGCCACGGGAAGATGAGCAGCTAGCTCACACTCATAAACTCATCTGCTGTGCTTGCGGACAAACTCATGGACACCTGGATACACTTGTGGAAAGCTGGCTGAGTCTGTCTTACAGGGGCTGGCAGGCGACAATGGCTGGGAGGAACGAGGCTACCAGGACTGAGGGGTTCCCATTATTAGGTGAACAGTAAGTTCCCTGTTCCAGGGGCTCAACATCTGAGTACCCACTAGATAGATGTTCTCTTAATAATCCCAGTATCTTCATTCCATGAAAAGTTATCTTCTGATGTCACAGATGTTTCTAACTGGACGGGCGGAGTGGAAAAGTCGCTATTCATTAGAGGCTACAACCTTTATGCTGGTTTTGGACCATTTTGATATAGTTGTAACTTGGTTATATCACAAGAGAGGTGGGGCAAGCAAGAACCGCTAGTGATGACTTTTAGATAAGTAGTGTCTAATATGGACTCCAAAAATAAAATGAAGTCGAGGAAACAGATGCAGCATGAAGAGACAATGTAGACACGGGAAGGGGAGGAATATTTTTGCACTAGTGTGTGCATCTTCCAAAGTTTCACAGACAGTTTGCCTAAAACAATGCCTCAGAAGCAGGGTAGGGAACCTATTCTTTTAATACCTCATAGTTTTAAATCTTTAGGAAGTAAGTTTTTTTTTAAAGTCTAAAATTATGCCAAAATTAAACCCACTTCACATTTTTAACCAAGTTATTTCTGGTGGTGGGGAGACAGGAGGTCGGGGCTCAGGAGTCAGGGGAAGACAGAGAAAGGGGGCCGGGAGCAATGGCAAAAGAAGACACGTGTCTGCCTCTTCCCCACCGGCTGGCTCAGTCAACAGCCATATCACATTTGAGTTTTTATTTCTTTTTATTCCCTTGTGGTTCAGGGAGGAATAAATTAAGAAGAAGAAGAAGTGGGGGGGGGGGGAGAAAGCCTTCCAGTGTTAGCATTTATCTTTCAACAAACAGGAAATGAAAATGACGCCATCTTAGGGTGGGCTTTATGTTACCATCCCGTTCCTCGGTGCATTACTGTGCTGCCAAACTAAGACTCTCTAAACACATAACGCCAAAGGAATTTGGGGTTTCAGAGCGGCTCAGACAAAACATTTCAAATGTTGGGAGCAGCATTTTTCTATGGTTGTTCCTTTTTTTACGTTAAATGCCCTAAAGGTTGTTTTTTTTTTTAATTGTTGTTGCCTTTTTGTTTGTTTGTTTGTTTGTTTGTTTTTGGTTTTGTTTTTTATACTAAAACTAAACTCCTCTGAAAATGTCTTTGTTGTTGTTGTTGTTGTTGGTTTTAAGTTTGTTTTGAAAACTCTCACGGGGCAGAAAGGAATTCAGCCATGCATCCCACTCTTTCTCAAAACATGAGGTAAGTACACTGCCCATGCTGAACAACACAAATTAAAGGGTGAAAGGTGGTATTTACCCAAGAGGCTGCTGCATATTAATTGTGACTTAATTTAGGGGTAAACATCTCCGATGTAGCAATTACAAGGAATAAGGATGGTAAAAGGAGGAAAAAAAAAAAACTTAAAGCCCCAGCACCAGGCAAGATCCTCTCCTTACCCCGAGCCTGACCTTCCAACAGACAAGGGCAAGGACAATGTGTGCGCAGGGCCACACCCACACCCTGAAGTTTACTACCCCTGGGAACACATCCCACAAACCCCTCAGTGCCACCAACTTTTCCAGCAATGCTTCATTACAACATGTGAGGATACGGACATCTTATGGTAGGGAATATGGCCTTAATACACCCTCTTCCCTCAGGAGTCCATGAAAAGCCAAGAAAAGGGGGTTGAGAAACTGTCCAAAGACAACTAGCCATCTGGCTGACAAATTAAAAAATAAAATATGTTGTGATGTCCAAAGAGACTGGTTCTCAAAAGCTTCCCCAGTAGGTGCTCTACGGGCAGGCCAGTGGGTCACTGGAAGGAGCTGGGCTGTACAGCAGCTCTCTTGAAAGACAGCAGAATGGAAGGAGATATTGGACACGCTATCCTACTGTGCTGTGTTCAAATTCTGGCCTCTGAGCACATTCTGTAATCCTCGCGAGCATTTCATTTTTTTCTTCTAAATACGGATTCCTCATCTCGGAACCCTTTGGGTTGTTCTGAACATGAGTTCTGTACAGAGCAAGCTCGGTGCAGCGACTAATGAGTGCTTCACGGAGGTTAAAAATACCTGCTGCAGTGTTTTTTTTTTTTAAGAAGAAATTAAATCAGTCTAGTCTACACTGGCTGGGTATATCTTTGGAATCAGGATCCACATAATGGGGTGTAACAGAGTCAGCTGTGAGTCTGGGTGGGGAGAGAAATAAGCCCCCGGTTTTGAAGACTAGAACAGGGCAGACAGCACAGGGAAGAGGATGTCTAACTCTAATAGATTTATCGCTGGGCCTGACTGTATCTCGTCCTCAGCCCTGGGCAACTGATTTGTCTCCACTGGATGGTATCGGTCACTCTCTCTTCTATTATCCAGGCCTCAAGTTGGGTTTTAGACACGGTGTGGAAGCTAAGAACTCGTGCACTGCTCCAAGACCACCGACAAATGCCCAAGACAAGGCACTCCACCACTCAATGTCTGCACAGACAAACCCCAGGGAGATCAGCGCATGCTTTTGTCAGGGGAAGGGAGCAGAATTGGGGGTTCCCTCACCATCTCCCTTCTGCCTGCTGTCAGGAGGACTATTTTCAGGGCAATCTGGCAGCTCTTGTTAGTGAAACACAGTACTCCACTGAAATGAGTGAGGGGAAATACGTAAATGTGCTCCAGTTATTAGGGACTGATGAGGGGAAGGTGTGAGCCATTTATTTGCTTGGAGAGAAATAAATGGCTCTGGGTCCCCTTGACTTATGTACTGTAATTGGGGAAACTGAGGCACACAAGATGGACACCTGTAAGGCCACAGCGCCAAGAAAGGACAGAAGTAAGGCTGGAATCCTGCTTTATAATGCTGGCTCTAACTTTACCCAAAGGGACTGATCTTCAAACTCCGCTGGGACCTTCCCCAAATGACAAATGTCTTCCCCTCTAGCACTCCTCGCCCTGACTTAGGACACCACTGACACAGGAGTGGGATGGACAGTGGTGGCAGGTGACCCACCCGAGGAGCAGGAGGGATTGAGATGTCCCCAAGGAGACCACCACTAAACTCTGAGGTTTCAATGAAGCCTGCTAAGGCACCTCTCAAGAGAGGACACAGGAAGTCTGGGCTTTTGAAGGGCCACAAGAGTGCACGTAAAAGCAAAGGAGTCTGGTGACCCTGGTCTTCCATGGACTTCAAACGGGACTATCCCCCTTTCAGAGCAAGCTTTTATGCAGCAAAGACCTGAACCTCACTTTGACAGACAGCACCCAGTTACACTGCTCCCTTAACTGCACACGATCAGAGCAAAATGGAATAAGGCGTCAGAAATCAAACCCACACACCCTGAACAGGAGTCTCTGGAGGGAAGGAAGGCAACTCCAACTCTTCCACCAACCTGGTCAGCTGCCAAGTGGAAACGCTGTACCCAGTCCACAGACATTCACACGCCTTCTGAATTCAGCACTGGGACAAACTGGTGAAGATTTCTCAACCATCAACTGCCATGTTCAGCTGGTGGGTGACCCACGGTTCATTTCACCCCAACTCAAGAATTTCCCTACTTTTATTGTGTTCCTTCATCATCTTAACATTCCTCACATGTTGTTATTAAAGACTCTCTTGACATTTAAAGCAGACACATACTAATAGTCAGTCATAGTCTCGGAATCCTAATGCTTGCAGACTTAGGCGGGATTTAAAATTATGAAAAAAATCAGTGTCTTGGTTTTCAAAGAAGGACGTGGAAGTGAGAAACCCAAATGCTTGCTCCCTCTCCCTTTCTCTGGCTCCAGCCTCAAAGCCCCAGCCACAGGAGGTCACAGTAATGCTCTAATGCTCGGCCTTTGCTGTCTCTGACTCTCTGAGCTTGCTCAGGAGAGGCAAGAGGTTCTGTGGGGCTGCTGCTATGAGGAGATGTCCTGAGCATGACCACAAAAGTGGTTAGAAAGGGCCAAAGGGGGACACATTACAGATAATATATTTGCTGAAGTCTAGGAAGCTGGTGTGATTACAAATAGCCCCGCTAATGGTGGGGTAATCACATGCAAAGCCCATACTGTAATTAATTTGTGTTAGGATTAATGTCTCCCCCTGCTACCGAAACCTGTGCACTTTTCTCTCGGCTGACACTTTTGGAGAGCTTATAGTTCCCAGTGTGGCCAAGTTATCCAACTCCCCATTGGTTCCTGAGTCACTGGGCAGGATGCCTTGGGAAGGAGCTCTAGGAGACAGGCAAGGAACATAGTGTCATAGCCAAATGTTAAATCTAGCAACTGGCTCTGGAATGTGTAAGCTCAGAACCCTATGGGCAAAGGAAGAGACTCTGGGCAATACTTACTGCAGGTAGGTAGCACCACCAATTAAATGGTGATCAGCCTGGAGTGGGGAGGTGGGCTTTTTCTACCATTCACCACTAGCCTGAAATAGATTAACGTGATGGTTTAAGCTAGTGGTTCTCAACCTGTGGGCCACAACCCCTTTGGGGGTTGAAGGACGCTTTCACGGGTGTTGCCTAAGACCATCCCGCATATCAGATATTTACATTACAATTCATAACAGTAGCAAAGTTACAGTTAGGAAGTAGCAATGAAAATAATTTTATGGTTGGGGGTCACCACTATACAAGGAACTGTATTAAAGGGTTGCAGCATTAGGAAGGCTGAGAACCACTGCTCTAAGCAACTCAGTGTCCTTATCTGGTGGATGGGAAATGAACATGGTATCTTTGACTCTTAGATGTCAATGATGGCTACAATTCCTACAGACAGAGTATCACCTTCAAAGGACCCTGAAGAAGCATTACAATAAGCATGCCTAGTAGATACACCCCACAGACTGATTTCCATTCCTTACATAAAAATGGACGAGGATCAGGGGAAGTGGGCAACAGTTCTTAACGGAGGGATTTGATAAATTGTGGGTGCAAAGCCTCAGGGACAGTGACTCGTATATGAGGAGGCCAATGGTCATCTAAGAGATGTTCCAGACCCCCTCTGAGCTATGTATAAGCGGGACACAGAACAATGGATGACCCCTCCCACAGTAGTCCCAGCTTTTAAACTGGAAATCTTAGGTCCTGGGAATTTCCTCAAACCTAGCGGGGCAGGCTGGGATAGCTGGTCACTCTACTTGGTGGAGATCAGCTAGATTAATTTTGAAAAAAAGAATTGTATTTTTTTTTTCTCCATCTCCTCTGTACAATCTGCGCACATTCTCAAGTGGCTGCCTTGACCTGGAACCTCCTTGTTAACAGCCTCTGCCACTGTCCCCTGCACAGGAAACTTGGAGTGCTTGCTATGGCACTGAAGGCATGCTAGACTTCCTTCCCTGCCGCTCTAGGGCACGGACCTCTTGCTCACTCCCACCCAGGGCTTCGGTACAGTTAATACATGGGAAGTAGTGCAGTGTGCATGAAATCTAATTGCTGACACTCTCCTCTAGGCCCAGCCTTTCAAACAGGGGCTGATGGACTCCGTTCAGTCGCCCCTTTTCCTTCTGCCTGCTTGGTGTGTGTGTGTGTGTGTGTGTGTGTGTGTGTGTGTGTGTGTGTGTGTGCGCGCGCGCGCGCACACACACACACACACACACACACACACGCACGCACGCGCTCTGCAATTGAACCCAAGGCTCAATGCATGTGACTCTAACACTCCTCCAACTGACCTACACTCTCAGCCATCACCTTCTTTCACGGTCAGCCTAAAAGATTCAAGGGGCTGGAGGAAATCTGTCCCGAAATGCATCCCTATGGTACACAATGAAAACACATCCTCTCCGGAGGACATAATATATTGGAGAGGATGAAAAGTGGATAACGTGGCAATGTCTTATGACAGAAATAGTCTACATGCTCAAGAAGATGGCACCCACGCCATTCTCATCTTCCTAAGAGAGGTCAATACAAATGGGTGTCTTTTTAGCCTGTAATTTTAAGTAATTCCTTCTCCTAACATGGAATTATGTCCTGTGCACTGTACATTTTTGTGTGTTATCTCACCCACAGCTTAAGAGCTGAACAAACTGATATGCACATCACCAGCTGGGTTCACCCAGTTGAAATAATAGAGAATGTAGACACACTTAGCTCACACTGGCAGCCAGTGGGTCCTGAGCCCTCTGAGAGGCATCCTGTGTTTCTTGACTCTCCTGCCTGTATCATGTGGGGTAAGCTATCTTTACTTTTAACACATTACTAGTTCCTGCACCTGGGTCCCTCGGTCCTGGGAGGGGCAGGGTGGAGGGAAGTTTATATATTTTATGATGTATGCAAGGCCATAACTTTTACCCCTGCAATTCCATCTCATCCTTTTATACGTCATTCCCCCCCCCAAAAAAAAAAATCCATCCAAAGAGAACATTTAACAGATGGAATAATGAAAATGAGAGATGGAGCAGAGACACGAGGATCTTCTGTTCTGGGTCCACTACAGGTACACAGAGCAGCACTCAAGGGGCCTCCGCCAGCTTCGGTTCCTTCCGGATTTGACTCATCCTCCTAGTCGTCCTATAGTCTTTATTATCCTCTCATTTAGATGTAAGGAATCATCACCCATGCACATGCTAAGATCCAGGGTGAGCCCATGTGAAATGGGGGACAAAGGAGCGGCCTCTGCCATTGCCAACATAAAGCCCGTGAGTTAGTTGGCAGGTTTTGGGAGACGTGTGAGCCTAATACAGCATCATTTTTTTTTGGGGGGGGGGGATTGTTTAAATCTTAACTGTTTGAACTAACCTTGCTACTGTGCTACAAATACTTCCTAAGTTTACACTTTAATAACTATCGATTTTATAATAAACTTTGAGAAACTAAGACATTTAAGAGTTCCCTGGACTGGGAAAGAAATGTCTTATGTGAAAAGAAGCAATTCCTTGGACTAGTGCTGTGCAGGACACTTCTTCTAGAGCAGGTGCTACCCGGGGCTGTGGCTGAGAGTGGGAAATCGTGGGCACGGGGACTAGCAACAGAGAGGCTGTCCCAGGCCAAGTCTGCCTCCCCCGAGTATTCTTACACTGCAGGTCCCTGCCTGCCCCCACTGCCTCTGGTTCTCTGGACATCACGATTTGGAGTTAAGTAAATGAAAGTGGACATTCCCAGGTTGAGTGAGAGCTGTGAGGCATGCCTGTAATCCCAACACTCAGGAGCCTGAGGCAGTCAGACTGCAGCGAGTTCAGGGCCAGCTTGGACTATATAGTGGGAACTTGTCTCCTGGATCAAAACGCAACATAATCAAAAGTAGTACGCTTATAACGCAGATATATGCAATGGCAACACACACACACACACACACACACACACACACACACACACACACACACACACGGGGATGCTGAACTTTAAAGAAACGGGAAGCCAACAAGAGCTTCAACTTGAATCACATTGCTCATCTCAAAGCTCCCAAAGTTGCTAGGCTTGCAATCGGAACTCTTTCATCTGGTCTTCAGAAGCGTTCTGAATTCTCAGGGCATGGGTTTGAGCATAAAACCTCAGGCCGGGGATGCAGCTCAGTGGAAGAACACTTGACTGGCATCTGCAGAGCCCTGGGTTCAATCCCCAGCACCACAGAACCAGGACAGGCTAGCAACTATGAACATCTTTAGTTAGGCTGTCTGACTGAGAAATAACGGATGTGTAACATCTGGTTTTAGCTGGTCCCTTTCCAGCACTGGCATCATCTTTTGAGTAAAGTTCTGCTGCTGTGAAGAACATAGGTCACCTAGCTAGCCAATGGCAGTCCCACTTGTTATCTGTGAGGTGGTTTTTCCTGTTGTTGTTTGTTTGTTTGTTTGTTTTTTGAGACAGGGTATTACTATGTAGCCTTGGCTGGACTGGAATTCCCTATGTAAACCAGGCTGGCTTTGAACTCTCAAAGATCCAACTGCCTCTGTCTCCTGAGTGCTGGCATTAAAGTTGTATACCACCATGCCTAGCTCATCTACAGTTTTGGAAGATTTATTTATTTTATTTATAATTTGTGTGTGTGTGTGTGTGTGTGTGTGTGTGTGTGTGTGTGTGTGTGTTATGTGAGTTTATGTGCACCATGCGTGCAGGTGCCTAAAGAGGCTATAAGAGTATGTCAGATCCCCTGCAACTGGAGTTACAGACAGTTAGGAGCCATCGCGTGGATACTGGGAATCCTGGTCCTTTGCAAGAGCCATTAAGAGCTCTTAACTGGTGAGCCACTGTCTAGCCTTCCACTTGTCATCTATTTTATAGTCCAAGTTTCCCTGTAGAATATAAGAAACAGGAGGGTATCTTTAGCCACTCCAAACCACTCCCATCTCCATACCACTTCATAGAGCCTCCAGAAAGGTCCTAGCTCCGTAAGAAGATGAAGAAATGAACGGGTATTCCCGGAGGCCAAGGTGGGCAAGCGCTTGCCTTAGGAAGCCGCTGGAATGGTGGGCTGACTGGTGTGGGACTGGAGGTTTTACCCACTATGGCTAAGGAGGCGTATGGAGGGGAAGGCAGAACATAGACACCCGGGGGAACAAGAGACGACTAATAATATAATGAAATTTCTCTTCCCTATGGCCAGGGGTTGTTTGGCATACTTCTATAACAACCAAGTGGTAAATGTTTTCAGCTTTGGAGCCCATAGGGGTTTCTTGTGCAGTTACCAGCTTCTATTTCTGTGGAGTACAAAACAACCACACAGTATCAGTAAATGGGCTTTGGCCTATCTGTGTCTCCATATAATGTAATGTACAAACAATAGAATGTGAGTTTCATGTAATTTCCACCTCTCATGAAACATCTCTCTCTCTTTTCCCCCAACCACTTAACAACCTTTCTCAGACTATGAGGTCATGCCCAGCCAGTATCTACAGTTTGCTAACTCCTACCAAGCTCCATGCATCAGTTATATCAGCTCTTAAGCTGAGAAGAAATGGGATCCACAGGACCATCTGACAGCAACTGTCCATCAGAACACTGTGGCTGACTGACAGCCACTGTCCATCAGAACACGACGGCATCCCAGGGAGCCACACAGGTTGGCTAACTTCCAGCCAAATCATCTTTGTTTTCTCTCACCCCTGAAAAACCTGCCTTTGGTTTGATCAAGGCTGAAGGCGGTGATCTCAGAACACACGAAACCTGCAAAGAGTCCAGTATTCCTCTTCTGCATGTCTAGTCCTAGGCCACACCCACCAAAAATCAACAGAGGAGCTGCCAGGAGATGATAGCCTGGACAACGGATGGCTCACTCTGCCCATTCTCCTGACCTTCTTCTGTGGAGAGTGAGAAATAACTGATAAAGTAGATTCCCTGTTCTCTGTGTTCCCTAGTAATTAACAGTGGTCCACGATCAACCATGCAGACAGACAGAAAGACCTACCTGGGCAAACTAAGACAACTTATTCATGCCCATCAGAGGAATTTAATCTCATAGCAAATAAATCAATCTGGAGACATGCATTATTTTGAAAATACTACCACCAATAAATACATAGACCTTGCAGACAGGAAGAGGTAAAGTCTCTATTTGGTGGAATCCACTTTTGCCAGGTCTGAGTTTTATATAAATGTGGGGAGTGGGTTGATCCTACTATTCACTTTTCTTCTCTATAGATATGCTCGAGTTAAATATGCTTCCAAAGACTGACTTTATGGCATGCTCTAACCTTGTACAAACATCTCACCATTTTCAGTAAGTTTATATTTGCTGTCTGAATAGGAAATATTAACGAGCTCAAGAAGATAACTTATGAGGAAAAAGTATTCTACCAAAATTGTAATTTGTCATATAAGATGATAACTAATTTTTTTTCTAAAAATCCTTTCTATCCTGAAAAGTCACAACAAAAAGTTTAAGTGTGTTTGGGCTGATTTTTCTCTGCAACTATTTGAAGCTGTAAATGACTTAACTCAGTAAAACTCCAAATGTAATTATCTTCTGTACTTAGCCTAGGGCTCTCCATATATCTCGCCATTGCTGCCTTGCATACAAAATAGGCTTTTCCATGGCTGGTACCAATATAATGTACAACATTGTTTTAATTTCCCCTCATCGGCTAACCTCTTGCCTACACTGAACCAGCCAGAGGAAGAAGCATCCGTGAGTCATCAGCCACTCAAAAGCATTCTGGAACTCAGTTGCATAAATGGGGTTTGTAGGGTCAGGCTTTTGCAACTGTACATTTTAATAATCTCCATTTCTGACCCAATTTTTACTTTCAGAAACTAATTTTCGATTAATTACACCAAGAAGGAGATTACTGTTAAAATATGGAGGTGCCTCCACAAGTTCTACCCGTAAGTCGAACTTGCATTAAAAATGTCCCCAGCGCCCTCAAAGGCGATTCTTCCAGGAAAACTGCATTTACTCTTCAGTCATAAAACACATTCAACATAGCCCAGAGCATTTCCAAATATCGTGCTGCAGATAGAGTAAACATGCACATACCTTCTCTGCATTATAGATTAATATATATGTGTGTA